>NC_052944.1:128972344-129272344 GCF_013358895.1 Oreochromis aureus | reverse complement strand
AGAGAGATAAATGCTCAGCCATTGAGGAAAAACAGTAAAATCCCCCTAAAATTTGCCTAAGAAGTGTTCATAAAAAATGTTCACACTAGTGTTGTTTTTGTGTTCTTCACAAAAAGTCAGCTTCACTAAAATGGAGCTGTATATACACCATGGATTTAGAGCAACTGCTGGGTGGATCAGTTCACATTATTTAGCACAAAAACATTTTATCAGTATTTACCCAGTTACATTTTTTAATGTTGACTGCTTAAAAGTTCATCATGATGTTTTGTCACTCTCTCTAGCTCTTCTGAAACATCTAAAAATATCAATAGATAAAGGTTAAAACAAAATAAAGCATTATCATTCTGTATATATATTTATCGTTAACGATGTGGAGAATACTTAATGCTCAGTAATAATTATTTACTTTAACATATTCTGTTTACCTGGGAGTGAGTTGTTGTCAGTCCTGAGAGAAAATTCAATGGATTCTGTCATGGCGTTCTCCAGATCCTCCAGGATGGTTCTCTAATTGAACATCAAAAACATTATTGCTTTCAGCAGAGACTAATACTGAGGTCAAAAACAGCCAGAAACAAATTAAAACAAGACAAAAAAAGAACACGAAACAATAGCAACGACTACAAAACATATATTTTAAAATGTGACAAACCTTTAAAGCATCCACCTTCTCCAACATGGCATTTTTTGCTTCCTCATACATTTCCTTATTTGAGCGTACATGGCTCTTGATAATGGTCTTCATATCTTGTAATTTGCCATTTCCACCACATTTTGCTGCCTCTACAATGATATAAAATTGGGCCAGAATAACTATAGGAATCATCATGATTGTTTATTTATTTATTTATTTGTTTATTGTAAATATTCATTGTCTTTTTTGCTAAATCTTGATGCTTCTACAAAGAGAGAAAAAATCAAGTAAAATGTCTACACACAATCAAGGTGAATACATTAAGAAGAAATAATTATTTCATCCTCTGCTGAATGAATAAAAGAAATTAACAGTCTCTAATTGTATGACTGTTTAATTTTAGTGGAAAGACAGAATATCAATCAAAAATCTAGAAAAAAAAAACCCACATTACATAAAACATCTAAATTGATTTGCATGCCATCGAGTGAAATGGGTATTTGATTCCCTAAAACCCAGCCAGATCTGGTGCATGTTGCATACGGATTATAATTAATCAATTAATTGCAAATACTTTTGATCTTAACTCATTATGTATATTAAGCACCAAAGGTGGAAAGTAACGAATTACATTTACTTGCGTTACTGTAATTAAGTAGTTTTTTTGTGTATTTGTACTTTTAAAGTCATTTTTCAAGTAATTTTACTTTTACTTAAGTATATTTTTTAAAAAGTATTGTACTTCGCTACATTTTCACCCATTACTGAGTAAATTATAAACAAACAAAAAAAAACCCCAACATTGCGCTTCGGAAATACTGCAGGGAATGATGGGTAGTAGAACAAACTGGTCACGATAAAGATGGAGTCTGACATCGGTGGTACGGATCCAGCGAAAAAAGAAACCCCGTCGAATTCTGCTGATCCTGAACTCGAAGAAACCGATGTGAACCCCTGGCCGTATTTAAGGGACCATTTCGGCTTCAAGTGCAAGAAAGGCAACAGCTTTATTATGCAGTATAAGCTGTGTTTGCCCAGAGAGACCGAGTTTGCAGCTTTTAAAAATTGTACTGTTATGGTAGCAAAAAGGCTGTTCTCCAGTTAATCACATTAAGTTAAGACATAAGCTGTTATTGGGCATGTTGTTGTCCACGCAACTTAAATTTTTTTTACTGGGTTGGTAAATTGCCAAAAGAAAATGTGTTTACTTACATTTTTCCTGTTTGTTAATAATAATAATTTATTTTGAAAAAATAGTTAAATTAGACAGAAGACAGAAGCGGCTACTTTCTTACTTAACCCACACATGTTCACACTGCAGGCAAAAGAATAACATGTGCTATGTGAAGAGAGGTGGTTTTTTTCTGTTCTCAAACTGATCTCCCTGTTGGAGCTCAGTCTGGGGGGAGTTATTTTTTTCTCCTTATCTTTCCTCATGTTGTGCATTTTCCATGTGTGGCGGAGGTGTGATCCCGGGCGCGGCTGCAGGGGAGGAGTGGCGCAGTGAGCTCAACGGGGCGGTGCTGGAGAGGCAGGTGAGAACAGCTGATGGCGTTTGGACTGATGACGGTTTTCCTTCCCTTTCTTTAGTGAGACGGGAGAGGAGCAGGGGGGGGAAGCTGGGAATCAGCGGAGCCCGGAGCTGTCAGACTGTGGACTGTCACAACAAACAAAAACTAAAAATAAACGTGGCATCTGGCGACAAAGAACTGTGCGTGTGTGTACGTGTGTGAAGTGCATTTCACACCATTGTTATACCTCTCTGACCTGTCTTCCCCATGTGATGTTTGTGTAATGTATGTATGGTCAGAAGGGTAAGATGGCGCTGGCAAAGGTCGGCAGCCTTAACCCAATTTCCTTCGGGGTCAACCTTCAGGATCAATAAAGTTTTATTGAATTGAATTGCTCCTCAAAATTAACAGAGCATGGCCAAGTTTAAAAAATTAAAACACATTTTTATAGCAGCTGCCGTACAGCTCAATTCAGTACTTGTTCTCTTATTTGACAGTTTAGAACACATTCTCATGTAAAAGAATTATATGGTTTTGACAGTTTGGTTGGTTGGTTTGGTGACCATTATCCATTTTGATGTATAGACTTGCAGTTTAACTGCCACTGCACTTTAATTTGTAAAGTTTTTCTTTTAATTAAAAAACAACTACTTTGAGATTTATCTCATTGTCTGTTTTGCACTACTCAGAAGAGGCTGTCCTCCTGCTGACAAAAAAGTAACTATGTAACTTTTACTCTGAGTACATTTTAAATGAGCTACTTTTTACTTTTACTTGAGTAAATTTTTAGACAGGTAATTTTACTTGTACTTGAGTAAAATTTCAGCAAAGTAATAGTACTTTTACTTGAGTAAAATATTTTAGTACTCTTTCAACCTCTGTTAAGCACACCTGTCCACAGAATCAATTTTTTCTATTCCACTTTCTCCGTTACTATGGACAAGACCAAAGAGCTGACAAAGGACATCTGGGACAATATTGTAGGCTTGCACACAGCTAGAACGAGCTACAAGGAGGTCAGCGAGAAGCTCGGTGGGAAGGTGACTATCATGGTTCGAGTGAGAGGATGTGTTTTTTCAGTAAGCTGTGGTCCCCACTATGGATGGACCAATCCGATATTACGTATCAGTATTGGTCCGATACAGACTTAAATTACTGGATTGAATATCAGACAGAAATAAAAAATTTAATCCGATCCATTAACAATCACAAAACTTGCGACATGGCGTAACCCAGCTCATGACCTTAGCAGGTCGGAGCAGTATGCATCACATGACAGAGCACCTGTGGCGTGCGAGACCTGTCGGCGGTCTGGTGGAGCATTTGGAGCCTCACTATGTGATTCCAAATCATGGCATTTCATCTCAGAGAAAACTATCCTGGAGAAGTAAAGCAAGTGTGTAAGTTTATCTCTGAATGTTTGTAAAGCTTAACAACCAATATCAAGAGCGACTGTCTTTTTTTCTCTCCCCCTCCCCTCTCCTGCTGCTACTTCAATCATGAAACTGATCAATGATCAGCTGATTGGCAATTCTGTCGCAAGTCCTGTCTTTCTTGTTTGTATATCGCCCACTTTGCAGCAGAAAGGAAACCAGCGGACAAACAACAGCAGCATGTTTAAGCTTGATAAACTGTTGTTAGAATTTATTTAATATTACTTTCTACACCAGGATAATTTTCTACGTAGCTTAACATCATGCGGTGGAGGGTGGGGGGTGGTTCCCTATGTTTTCCCCTATGGGAGTTGGCAACCCTGTTAGTTGGGTTGTTTAATATTTCTGCTAAGTAATCTTTAGAATACCACAATAGGGAGTGCAGGTTTAAGTTTATTAGATTGATCAGTATTGCTGGACTATGAAATATTTTGGGTGCAGTGTATTTTTTGCATACAGGTATAACAGAATAGCTTAAGTGTTTTGTTTTTTAAAACTTAAGTATGAACTTTTACAAAATGCAGCAAAATATTTAAAAGTACAGTTTTATTGATTATAAAATACACTACATCGGATTTATATCGGTAGATATCCAAATTTATGATATTGGTATTGGACATAAAAAAGTGGTATCGTGCCATCTCTAGTCTCCACCTCATCATCCTGCCTATTGTCCACACCTGATGGTGAATTAGTTGAGATTTAGTTGAGAATTACTTAAGACCAGCGCACTCAACAAGTGTTTGCCAGATCGGCTGCCAACCTGCATTAGTGTTGGGCCGGTAATGTTTCTTGAAAACTCATTGTCCCTCTGTTGCAGTGATTTAGATCATCACCTTTCGAACCATGACCCTCTCTCTGAAGCCCTCTATAGCTCCCACTTCATGTTCACAACATCAAGCACCTGACTCCCACCATAGTTCGCGGTTCATGTCCAGAACTCTTAAGTAAAAATGTTCTGATTGTTATTAAAGCTTTGTCATTAAGTCTAACTCAGTGCCTCTGTCTGTATCTGCATTTGGGACCACTTGGATCCTGGCTGCCCTGCTGAAGTTTTTCAGAAATGAAAGAAATATAAAACTGCCATTAACCACGCTCACTGTGAAGCTCCATGCAAAATCTTGCCTGGTGCACCAGCCCAAAACTGCAGAGGCACATGTTGATGGAAGCTTTTGGGACCATAGTCACCAAGAACAGCATTAGTAACACACTAAGGTGTAATGGACTGAAGTCTTGCAGTGCTCACAAGGCCCTCCAGCTCTAGAAGACATATGCACAGGCCCATCTCAAATTTGCCAGTGAACATCTAAATGAATCAGAGAATACTTGGGAGAATATGCTGTGGTCAGATAAAACCAAAATAGAGCTCGTTGGCATTAAATTCAACCTATCATGTTTGGAGGAAGAGAAGCGCTGAGTATGGCCCACTGTCAGGCATGGCAGTAGAAACATTGTACTTTGGGGCTGTTTTTCTGCTAAGGGTACAGTAGAGCTTCACTACACTAAGACGGCAATGAACAGATGGGATAATGTACAGAAAAAACCTGAAGCTTGGAGTTCCCAAGCTGCAGTCAAGAAATATAGAGGATTTAAGGAGTTTCATTAAAGGTGAGTTGAGAAGATGTCTTACCGCTGTGCTTGCCAACAAAGGCTCCTTACTAAGTGATGTTTTGCTTGGGGATTAAACACATATTTCATTGAATGACATGCAAATCAATTTACAAATTTTATGTTATTTTATTTTTTCATGGATTTTTGGTTGATATTCTGTCACTCTACATTATAATGAAACTGATATAAAATATAGGTAGTTCATTTTATTGTAATTGAAAAAAAAAACTTACAAGTAAAAAGTCAAATAATTACTTCCCAGATTATATTATGAAATGTTTAAGTAGTGATACATTGACCTCCTTTCTTACCTTCATAGCATTCTTTCATCTTTGTCTCAATTGTCTCCAACAGACTGTTGTAGATCATTTTCTTTTCTATCCGGATGGTTTCGTTGAGTTTCTCCTTAATTTTTTCTTCCTTAAAAACATAAATATGGATTAAAATGAGTTTAAAAAATCATTAAAATAAAAACAAAAAAAACCAAAAACAAATCAAGGCTATTTTGGGAGTATTTAGGTTCATCTGTTGACTATTCTGTTTAAAAGGAGAGTTTAGACTTTTACCTCCATCTTGAGAAAATCCAGTTGTAGTTTTAGATCTTTGTACTCAGTAGTCAGTAAATCGGTTCCAAGCGAAAATGCACTAATGGATCCATTGAATGGTCTGAAATATGTTAAATCACTTCATAATGACAGTATTGAGATGTTTATTAAAAAAAGATGTAACTTATACAAATGTATATGTATATTTTGTGTAATTAATTAAGTAATAATAGTACTAGTAAGTATTTTGTTTTTTTCTCCATGCTTGAAAGATGGACAAGTTTTAAGCCCATATTAGGTCCTTCTTTTTTCTGTTTTTTGTATAGTACTTGTATGTTAAACACCAGAGAAATGGACAAAGACTTTGAGGTTAAACAAAACTAAATGCAAATAAGACTAGACAAATAAGAATAATTTAACTTAAAATGTGTGTTTGTGTGTAGTGTATATTTACTTGTATGTAACTGCAGGATTGATTCGTATAGTGTCAGACCAGGAGGCGCACCTGATGGGAGAGAAAACAAGGGGAAAATTAAAAAAAAGTGCCAAAATAATCATATTGTTGTTACTGGCATTATTCTTTCCATCATCATCATCACAACTCCAAATAAATCAGGCTGGAAAAGTACTGTCACGCACAACAGTATAGTGAGGAGAGAACACATGTTGGATGGGTGGCAAGGTTAGTCATTGCACTTGAACAATATATAAATATGTACATGTATATATTTTTTTAATTTTCTTTGAATCAAGAATAAATGTACATCACAGTAGGTATAAATTTTGTGCCCAGTTTTAAACCAAATTTTGAGTTGTTGTCTTAATTCTTATTGTCTGTAGATGTTTTCCTTTGTTTAATTTTGGTTTCTTTATGAGTCTTCCCACTATCCCTGTAGGGAGCTTCCTCAAAAGGGTTGATCCCTTCAAAATTAGGATTAGGGGTAAGAGTTTAATAAACCATATTATTATCTACCATTTATAGTACCATTGTTAACACTATGATCATCTTTTCCATTAATAAAAAGAAATTGAAGAAGGTATAAATATACAGGATTCTTACGGGAAGATCTTGCTGAATTTTTCATCAATACTGTTAGTCAGGCATGAAGCTAATTCCACGTTGAAGTTTATTTCTTTCCTTGTTTTGTGGACGCCACCTCCCTCAACAACAGACTTTAATGTCCTGTGAAAACCACGGCCATCCTCTTTCTGAAACAAAACAGAAAACAAATTCCTGAACATAAGGCCATTTGAAAGGCAAAATCAGTAGTTTTAATGCAATCTTTAAAATAAATACATACGTCCAATAACTTCTTCAATTTGTTTTCATCTTCTTTTTTGGAGTTTTCAACCCCCTTGCTAAGGCATTTTTCAAAAGTCTTGTAGACCTCTTCTATTTCTTTCTTGATTTGTTCATATTTGCATCCCAGGGTGTTTTTAAGTTCTGCACACACATTTTCATTTTTATCACCCTGAAAATCAAAACATAATAGAAAAACAAAATTATAAATGCCAATACCTGATGGAAAATGCGGTTCTAGATTCATTGTCAGTAAACTTATTTTATTTTTATTTTTTTTAAGAAAAAAGTAAATAAAAAATACAAAACCTTTCAGTGAAAATTGAGATATATATATATATATATATATATATATATCTTTTATTAGTTATTAACCTTTGCTTTTGAAAGGTAATACAAATAGAAGAATTTTATTACTTGAGTATCTTACTGCTTTTTTGTGTTTGGCATCTTGAATCAGAGACAGAATCGTAAAAGCTCCAGACACATAATTTTTTGTCTCTGAGTGAAGGTTGTTGAGATTTTTCAGAAGTCTTTGAAGTTTAGGTATTTCTGTTGATAATAATTGAATAATTCATTTTAACATTAATTGTAATAAAAATATCCATTATTTGAAATTAAGCTAGACTACAACGGCAGCATTTGATATCTGCTTTAGGTCTAGTATATGCTCATATCAGGGAACTTCACCTACCAGTTTCTTCTGGATCTAGATGCTCCTTTTGTAGGAACTCACGGGAGCTCACTGTGAACACTTCGAAACAGTTATCACTGAAGGGTTTCTGGAGAAAATTGAATACATTTTTAAGCTTTCTTGCTATTGTTTTTGGGTTAGATTTTCACTCCGTCTATAAAACTCACCTTCTTATTTTTTATTTTTTGCTTTACTTGTTCCTTGGCTTGTGTGTTTCTGTTAACTATGAGTTTATGGACTTCACCTGGCAAACTATAAGAATACATGTGTGTTACCCAGCATTAAATCACTGAGAGAAATACCAGCACATTCTTGTTGGTTATTGATATACTATTTTTCCTAAAACTTTATAGACCCTGTACAAAGGCTATCATGCCACTGTCTGCCTCCATGCCTCTTTCTTCACTTTTTTCTCTTTATCCCCTCATTGCTCTCCAGCTGTTCCTCACCCTTGTCTTTCTTTCTCTCACTGAGTGTAATGGGAAGGCCACTATTAGGTTTTGGTGGCATGACCCCAGTCAGCTCTTGGCTGGTACACCTGCCTCCAATCTATGTACTGTGGACTGTCTGTTGCAGTTAGTCAAACTCAAAAATCTCTGTTTTCCATGTCCTGGGCTCCCCTCAGTTAGCCAGACAGTCTGTTGCATATCTCTGTCACTCTCTTTGAATCAAACTTTCCCTTTGTAATCCATTCTCTGAGATTTTTTTTAAGGAAATGTTTCCCTGCACTGCCATTGCTAACTTAACTCTCTTCTTGCCACCCACTGGTTCAATAAACGTGCTAAACTTGTACCTGCCTCTGAGTCTGCTCAGTATTAATATTCATGTTTTTGAGATTTGTCTCATCTTTAAGGAATTGCACTGCACCTAGATACAACATGCTTTACTATCTAATTTCTTTTCTTCTTCTTTTTTTTTTTAAAATTCTTTACATCTTAATTTACTTACCGGCCATGTGAAATTCCAGTTGTATCAGACTTGGAGCAAATAAAACAAATAAGCTGACACTCGCCACCATTTCCAATGAACCTACTGACACGGCTCAAGATTTTCCAGGCTGTCTCTTTAGATGCTGCTCTTTTAATCTCAGTCACAATCCACACAACGCAACAATCACCAACAATCTGAAATGGAATAATAGTCATATTAACAATTAATAGTTAATCATCAATTCTTGACAAGATGTCATTTCTGGTTCAAGATAACAAAGCAGTAAAAGTGAATAAATGACCCTTTTCCACATTTCATCTCTGCTCTTGTTACAGTCACCACTTCCAGGAAGGTCCACAAGTGTGACATGCTGGAGAAGATCCTTGTTTGGCACCTTGACAGTCACACACTTCACTATTGGCCAATAGTACCTCTTTCCTTTCCTTGTTTTGCTCTGAGAAGGTAAAGGGCTATTCATTGTGTATGGGGTAAGTTTGCCAGATAAGTCCATAGCCTGCAATAAAAAAAAACATGAATGTATAGTGGCACTTCAACATCACACTAACCAGGCTAACTGGTTAGAAATCCTGTAGAAATCCCAGAGAATGTCAGTGTTAGTATTTTTCAAAAACAGGTCCTGAAACTATGTCTATAATCAAGTACTGCACTAATTGTAATGAAGATTTTGTTTCTGAAATTGAGTATGAGTTTCCAAATGCAGAGCACTACTGTAACTTAACCCAACACTTATCACCTTGAATTGTTTAAATATCCTGTCTAGGAAGTAAACCAGATTTTGCACAGCCAATGGTATCGTCAAGATAACGTCATAGTGATAATTTACAATAATAAAACAGTCAAACAAAAATCTTCACTTAATAAACATTCCTTTTCTAATGCTGTTAGAGTGAAATTGTTGAATGTTGTCATTGTGTTTCTTAAATTTGTAAAGTTTAAACTGTGTGATCAAAGACATTCGTTTGTCCCCCTCCCCAGCCTGTTAAGGGTTTGGGGGGGGGAAGCTGTAGTGTTTTATCACAGATACATCCCATGTGAAGGTTCTGTTTGATGTTTGGTAAGCTTCCTGCCCTTTTATGGCTTCACTTGTGTTGTGTATGGTGAACCAATACAGGAATTGAGCCACATATTGGGTGTGGGGGAGATTACCCTCTTTATGACCAAGGATGTTGTTAAAAACAGTTGTGATCAGGAAGACACACACACGTGCGTGCACACACACACACACACACACTCTTGCACACGTGCTTACACGTACACACACATACACACACACACACACATAGTGCCTTATCTTTGTAACCAAGTGGGGTTTTACGGTGGGAGGTGCTTGTGTTGTGTTATGTTGTGTAAATTGTAATGGAAATAAAAAGGCTACGAGGAGGGCTGCTCTTTGAAGGACTTGGACCAAGAAGGACTGACCAAGCTTCCCTCGTTAGCGAGTAAAGGACCGGTTGAAGATGTTTTGTGTTGTTTTCGTTCTTCATGAGGAATAAGTCTCTAAACTAGTGGGGCCTGTGGAAACACAGACTCAACAAATGCCAGTGTGGTAAATCAGGATTATTGTGGGAGGTTGACCAGTCTGATTACAGTAGATATTTAAAAATAGGTTCTTATGTTCATATACACTTTTAGTATATTTTCTAAACCGTTTAATCCACAAGACTCTAGAAGTCAAAAGTAAAGTAAAATTAAGTGACGTTTAAAAGTGATTTTTAAAAAAAGCTGTCAAAAAACACTGAACATTAATGGAGTAAAATAAATTAGATATATGAAAAGTCACAGAAAATAAAACAGAAAATGAAATTGCTAGTACTAGCCAAACAAAATCAAGTTAAAGCACAAGGTAAAATAATTACTTTAAGAACAATAAATATATAAATATTATCTAATAACTAACTTTGAGGGTTTGGGCAGATAGAAACTGACTCTGTTGTTTTTTGTTTGTTTTTGGATTTTTTGTTTGCTGGTTTATTTTCTCTGTGGGTAGGTGCTCTCAGGGCAGAGGTGAGGTATACACCCAGTTGCATTGGATCCCCCTCAATAAGACAGCATACCTCAGAGGTAGTCGGTGGGGCACTTCCTCACCTGATTATTAGCTTATTAGCCTCCTAACTGAGTTCTATGTTATAAATGACTTTTTATCTGTGATTCCTCCAGTTATCTGACTATAGGGAGAGAGATAGATAGAGAGAGATAAAGTGAGACAGAGAGAGTTTTTGACTTACAGTTTTACATGTGAAAGTCTTCGTCCCAGACTTAAGAAGTTCATGAATATCACTGAAACATTTTTTCTCCGTTAGGTCTTTAAATGAATTTTTTTTCCATTCTTCTCCGTACAGTGCTGACAGTTTGTTCTCAATGTAATCATTACTGTCATCATCATCATCATCATCATCATCATCATCAGCTGTTTCTTCATTGTTTTTATCTCCAGCTGACTGAAGCAAATACCACAACTCATCGTTCCACTCCTAAAATATAACAACAATAATAATAACACTGGTTTTATTATATAGAATTTATTGCAACTACAAACTGTCTTTTTGTAGTCGTAATGAGGCTCTTGGATTAGCATATTAATTAGCTCCAAGTAACAATAAACATATGACTTTACCTCTGTTTTAAGAAACTCAATGAGTGCCTGATACTTGTCGTCCACTGAAGCCTCCACCTTTATGATGACTGAGGTGCATGCACTGGTACATTCATCAGAAGAGGGCAAAAGATTTTCCTCATCAATGATTGCATTTATCAAAGAGGATTTTCCTGCCCCGGTTTCACCAAAAACACCGATTTGTACCCTCTTGTCTTTGTCCAATTCTGTTATTTTTTTCCTAAATAACAAGAATAAACATGGGTTAATCAAATCAAATAAATACATCAAAAATGTAAATATCAATGTAATAACTAATTTTAAAATGTATATACTTATAATGTGAAAACAATTGCAACAACGTTCATGAGAAAAAAAACAAATTGTAATAGTATAGAAATATTTTGGTAACAGTATGAAAAACTGCTGCAAGTAAAATAGCATTAGCTGTGCAGTATTTAGAATTTGGAATAGTGCCTTAGTAGCCTGTTAACAATAAGGTAATTAAATTTATATGTTTAATTTTTTATTTGGATACTATAAGCACATTATAATGCTGAAATAATCATATTAATAATTCATTTGTATTTGGTAATAATGGCAAAAAAATAGTAATTAACTGTAATGATGTAAATCGGGGGTTTCAAACTCTAGGCCTCGAGGGCCGGTGTCCTGCAGGTTTTAGATCTCAACCTGGCTCAACACACCTGAATCACCTGATTAGTTCATTACCAGGCCTCTGGAGAGTTGTGTCGGACCAAGGACACATCTCTAACCTGCAGGACACCAGCCCTCGGGGCCTGGAGTTCGACACCTGTGATGTAAATATTATGTGCTGTGGTTTGTCTGTAGTAGTTTCTTTCCCATAAAACAGGGCTGCAAATATGAAATGAAACTGTTTCTATGTAACAGTTTTTAAAATTAAAAAAAAAACATTGTCAGTTTTACTGATGATAGCTTCAGGTTTAACCAAAGAGGCATTAGACTGAAATAAAATGTATCCACCAACTTGTGGTCATTTTTGTTAGAACAGGACTTAAACACACACAAACAAACTTTATTTGTCACATAATTGTAGAGAGTACAACATGTAGTTAAATGCTCATGTCCGATCTGCGGACAGGCTGCGAATGTAGCCATTTCGGGGCTTGGTTTTTTAGCATAGGGGGTCTAGCCAGGACCCTTACTGGATACCAGGTGGGAAACAAACTTGTGACTCCCACTTTAAAGGTGTGTTTTGTCTATTTGATTAATAAATAATTTTGATGGACAAACGTTCCTTGTTTAAACTTTTTCTTGTGACTTCTTGATGTTTTTACTTGATGTTTTTTTTTTATCTATAGATAAAAGAATACACTATATATATTATACAACTGACAGAATTAATAATTTAAGATTGTCATTTGTGCTTAGATATATACAACCATACTTTTATGTGTCTTAATATGGTTGTCATTATGTAAAAAGAGCTAGATCAGCTTTAGTTCCATTGCTTGTATGTGTGCTGATTAAAATACTAATGTAGCTTTGTGCAGACTGAGGATCAGTCTCAACGCTATAATTTTCCATTATAGCTTTAGAAACCAGACTGTTCTCTTCTATTAAAGTGCAAGATTTCACACCTTTAAATGTTCATTTGAGATATGACCTGTTGCAAGTTCCTGTTTTTATAATTTAGCGAGATGCTCACTTCTGCTGTTCCTGCATGACACACTCTGTATGAGGGCAACTGGAGAGATTAATATCATGCCTTGTATGGTGTCAGGATGTCACACACACACACACACACACACACACACACACACACACACACACACACACACACACAGGTGTATGCTTTGCTCACACACACGCCTGCTTAAAACTGTCACATGGTTAACTGAATTGTGTTTAACCTCTGTTGTCAATAAAACACTGAGCGGACGGAGAGGAGTGTGAGTTGCTTGGACAGGCGAGTGGCAACACTGCCCTCCGTGAGGCTCCCCTTGCAAGTGAAATGGACACTAGTGTCTGTGTGGCTGCTTTCAGTAACAGCTTCTGTTTACCAGCAGGGTTGACTTAAACCCAACACAACACACTTTTATATTAGGTTTGGAGAATGCTTTTCCTTTGAGATCCCTTTCCTTCACGTGAAATGTAATTAACAGTGGACAGGTACATTTATATATTACTATACTACAACTTATATAATTATATCTATATGTGTAGCATAATTCTTATGCAGGTGTCAGACCTGGGGTTAGAATTGCTTATAAACTGGTTTATATTTATGAAAAAGTAGAAGATCCTTTCTTCTTCGCAATCTGTCTGGGTTTTGTCAATCTTGGGTCCTGCCTCTCCCTGCCACACAGTACTATATGACAGTCATAGCTATTTTGCTGTACAACACTGAGAAAATTAGACTTTATTCCATTAGTTGGTGTACAGCTATACAAAATGAATGATGGTCAAACTTTCGAACTATAGTTAAAAAACTATTTACTGGTGGGCAAATATAAAATGCTGTGGCTCCATAAACATGCTCTGGAAGTGAAATTTTTGAACTAATGATATTTTTCTTCAAACGAATTAAAGTTGATATTGAATATAACATTCTACTTGAATTAACTTATAGACATTCTTTGTTTAAATGCAAAAACATATTAATGTAAAATCACTGTTAATGTACAAATATCTTACATAAAATTATTCAGAATGTAATCATGTGAAATCCAGTTTTAACTCACTGGGTAAGTCACCTATTGCAATGTTCAACTGTTTAGATTTAATGACAACTGGAAAAACTACAACAAACACAAAAATAAACATTAGATTCACTATACTACAAAAATAATGAGATATACAGTAGTATGAGCTCAGCATTGTAAAAAAAATAGTATCATAGCATATGTGAAAACATTCACTGTTAACTTATTATTGCATTACAAATTAATGTCCCTATATTAAAATGTTTAATTTCAAATACTGCACACAGTATTGTTAAATATTTCTACACTATTTCAGTTACTTTTGCCTCATGGGTTTTGGGAAATGTTTTTCCACTTACTAGTCTTTGCTTTTATTAAGTTACATAAATTCAAATCTTTTATTTTATCACTATTTTATAAGGGAAAAGTCTAGATGCTGGTGTCGTTAAATAAAACTTGATTACCACTAAAACATAAAGTGTTACAGCTATTCTATTGTTTTTTTTAGTTTTTTTTATTTTGTTTTGTTGCCAATTTCAGGGAAACTTTTGAACAAAGTAACAGCAACCTCTTAGGTTATGATTCATCTAACATAGAATATATACAAGTTTATACTCACTTTAGGAAAGCACTTAGTTCATTTTGAACTTGTAGTCTTGCCGTGACCTCTTCCATAATGGCTTTAATATCAGGCAGTATCATTGCTTCTGTCAATGTAAAAGTAAAAGATTAGAAACCAGTGGAAGATGTGAGGTGCCATTGTTTAGAGCAGGGGTCTCAAACTCAAATGAGCCGCGGGCCACTTCTGATACCGTCATCTCATTGGAGGGCCACTTTAGTGTCCAAGTAGTAACAAAAACCAAACAAGAAAACACCCTCTAATATTTCCTAAAATTGAGTGTTTTGTTTGTTTTATTTAATTCCAAATATTGTGTAACAAGACAAAATTGCAAACATGAACACATTTTTTTTCTCACTCTTAACTATCTGAAGCCTTGCAGTTAAGTTTCATTTGTCATATGCAAGTTAGCACAGGGTCAACACTGCAATGAAATGTATTTGACGAGCAGAAGATAGTCACTCAGCAGTATAGTACAGTATAGTACAGTAGTTTCATTGAACTACCAAATAAACAGCTCTTTCTGGCCAGACACGTGGAAGCACTTTTGCTACAATTTTGTTTCTATTTAACAAAATAAAAATGCAGGTATAAGCATACACATTAGTTTTTGACTGCCAGTGAAAATTGTTTTCTTTCCAAATAAATCTCTCACTGAACTAACACAGCCCTCACCATGTTTGCACTCTCTTGTTACCTCGGCCAGGTCCGCGGCTCCGAACCGTGGTGAGGAGACCTCTGACTTATACTTTGGGTTCCATGTCGGGCTCGTAGCCGGGAACTAGCTTTACTGTCTGGGTCAACTTTGCTAGCGAGAGACAGAAAGAGGCACTGAAAGGCTGCTCCAGCAGAACTTTATTGTTTCGGAGGAAAACACGAAAACAGTGTACAGTCGAGTCTTAATAGCTTACTGGGCTCATCAGGCACTCTTTTTGGTTGCAGTGGTTATTTTTATATTTACATGCTTCTATCTCCCGTTTCTGCTCGGTAGCACCTCGTACTTTTTGACTTTCCTTTTCCTCCCTCCCTCACGCTCACACTGCGGGAGGGGCGGTCCCACACATTCTCCCTGCAGCAAGGACTACACCGCCCATGAGGCTACAGTCTTAAAGGGCCAAGCCTGTAACACTCTGCCGTCGTGTTAAATCATTTTTCGTATAATAATTTAAAAAAATATATTTCTTCACATCAATATGCAAGTAGAGGTGACGTGGGCCGCAAATGGCCCGTGGGCCGTGCGTTTGAGACCCCTGGTTTAGAGAAAAACTAAAATACCTGAGTTTTTTCCTGGTGTAGACACACGTTTTTGTTTAGCTGCTGGCTGCTTGCTAGATTTGCCCTGAGGATTGGACTTCCTCTTTCCTATGTGGATTTAAAACAACAACGAGGAGAACGATGACAACAAATAATAAATAAATATTAAAAATACAAAAAAAAAGAAGAAGGCATTGAAACTTTCAGTAATGAAACATGTTCTCAGCAGATTTATTTAGTCCACACAAAAATATTACTGCCTTGAAAACTTGGATGAATTTTAGATCAACAAAATTAATTAACATTGTACATGTATCTCACCTTTATTAGATGTGGATGGGACAACCTGAGGACAAACATAAACATTTGACTTTTAAACAGTACAGAAAAAACACATTAGTCTTTAAAAAATTGTAAGGCTTTTAATAAATCCCTACCTCATGCTCTGAAATGTAAAATTTCAGTCCAATCTGTGATGAAATTGTCAAAATTCTGATTTTCAATTTATAAAATCAGCTTTTTGCTTTTCAGTAAAAACTGTATTAAAATTTGTTAAACTTCAGTTACCCCTGTACAGGAGGTCTGGACCCACTCTCCATCTAACGGGTCAGAGTCTTTATGTCACTATGGGTATTTTATTAGGTGAACTGAGACTGGTTTAAGCCGGCAGTGAGGAGGACTCGCTTAACTTCTAACTGCTTTAATCCAGGCGCCCCCGCACATCCTCTGACTCTGGGTACCCACCAGAAACCCTTAGTGAGACCCAGTTGACAGCCACATGTTGAAGGCAGCTGTCATCTAGATCTATGGCACTTGTTATTTGCTAAGTATATTTTAGAGACCCAGACAGCAGGTCCCAAGGGTGTGTTATTTATTAATTGACTAGAATAACCCATAAGAACTCTAAACTGTTATCAAAGTATAACCTTTTAATCTTGTATGAGAACCATACAGCGAATGTCCACAAATTTAACTACAGATAGGAATTTTATTTAAGCAAGATTTTAGCAGGGTCAGCTCAATTACAACACTTAAAATCACCTCATACTTAACCATCCTACAATACTGTACTCTATCCTGTTGCTAAATATCTACGACCTTGTTTGCAGTGGGTTTTGGAAAGGAAGAAAGACCATCCTGGCCACGGATAAAATCGTCTTCCCCCTGGGCTGGAAGGAATCCAACTTTAAGAAATTGCGCAACACTGTACAGGGCTCATTGACTTCCTCTTCTCGATTCCAGTTTAGGTCAGAAAACAATGAGCAGGCAATCCAAATTCTATCATCCAATTTATACATTTCCTGTTGTGTTCTTTTCTGACAGTTCCTCTTTTTATCATACCCAAACGGTCACGGTCTAATTTCCTCATTACGTAATCACTTAAACACTGAGATTAAAAATTCAGACAAAATCATTTCTCAGGATGTATTTCTTTTTAACTCCGATTCATTTTCAATATATGATTTACTTTTAGCTCAGTGGCAAATACATTATTCTTATGACTCTGTGTCATTATTCTTATGACACAGAGTCATTATTCTTGGTTTTACCACCCATGGAGTTATACCGGGGAATCTCACACTCATCTGACAAATTAAATTGAACATGCCTTACCTTGTCCTGTTTCCTTTAAAAAACTCTTCAGGGCAAGACCATGTAAAATGTTCAGATTTTGAATGTGTAATCTATGTTACAGATAATATGACATCAGAATAAAACTGCATTGAACTTACTTGAGTTGCAAGACTGTCCATTTCCTGACTTGTGTTTTGTTCTTCCTAGAAAAATGGAGACAGTTTCAAATCCATAACTGTATAAAATGTATAAATTCTAGTAAATTATTTTTTCAAAATTATAGTTTTCAGTAACACATAGTTTTTAGTGTGTGAATACCATGATAACTTTGAAGTCAGCAGCAAGGTGCCAATCAGTAACACGTAGTAAAAGCAAAAATAAGGCAAAGTCCAAATTCAAGCTGGAGTGCAAAAGCAGAAATTTTTAAAAAAGAAACTGGAAATGTATATTTTGGATGAAGCCCAAAGGAGTTGTCACGGCCGATGAGGGGATTTGTATGTGTTGAGAATCAAGTGTCGAGAAAAGTAGGAAGGGCTGGTTTTATTGCAGGGCGGATGGGAGTGGCTCACAGGCTGCAAAAAGACAAAGAAAAAATGCCTTTGAGAAATAGAAACAGAATTTCTAATGAATGAAACTAATGAAACTATGTAATTTCTATTCTGCATATGTCCCAGTCAGCAGGCTGTATTAATTATAAGGCTGAAGAGGCAGAGTTTACAACTGAAAGGAAGCTTTAATAGCTGATGAAAAATTTCAAATGTGAAGCTAAGCTCAAAATACATATGTTATTTTGTTTTATGTTTTAGCAGTTCCAAAGACTGGTAACCATTGTAAGCTTCCTGAAAGTAAAGCTTACCTGAACTCAGGCTTAAATTTACTTTAAGACAATCATCTTTGTATGGACATGAGTAATAACACATGCAAAACTAAAGCCATGTTAGAATAAGTAAATCTGATGTATGTATTTAGCATTTTGATTTGTATTTTAACCTTTTAATCATTTCTTATGGATGCATGTTGTTGCTCTTGTCAACACTTGTAAGCTCTTGGTTTCCTTTTATTAGTAAATTACATCAGCATTTTGCACTCAGTTTCAACATACTGCAGTGGCACCAGAAAAAAAAAACTTAAGAGATAAAAAACAGAGGCAGTTTCTTCTGCCCTCGTGTGGTGTATCATGTAATTACAATGCAGGTATGTGCAACTGTAACATTATTTGTGCATAACTGAATTGTAACTAATTAAGTAAAGCTAATTCTGGGTAGGTAACTTTGTCATTGTTAGTATTTCCTGTTCTCCAACTATTCATCAGCAACTGCAACATTTAAAAGAGAACATAATAGCTCTCCCTAAGAATAAACTGGTGGAAAAACAATGGCTTTCAATGAAAAAGTTGGAAAGCATGAGACAACTTCACCTGCTATAGCCACTGAATCATTATTATCTTTTAAACAGCAGAAAGAGTTGCTGTTGATCAAGTTGAAGCACATTTAAACAAAAAATCTAATGTATGTTTTCAGGATTTTGATTTGTTTTGTTTTTTTAACCTTTTTATTATTTTGTTTTTCCAATTTCCAACTAACAGAGTTGCTCTTAAGATTTATTGAGATTCTTTTTGTGTATTATTTTTGTTAAGTTGACAATAAAGCTAAATCAGAGTGCCCTCTTCAAAATCTGTGTTTACACAGACAGACTTGCTGGTTGGTCCAAAAAAATAGGTATAATAAACTTTGTGAAGAATAAATGTAGCTCATGTGCTACAAAAAGAAAAAAAAAAACAAAGAACAAAAAAACCCCAAGTATAAGATCACAATTATGTCACACATAAAGCAAGGTCAGAAAGGTTGCAACAGGAATGCCTGGATGATGAACAGAAACCAAAACTATGATCATGTGCATGTTTTAATAAACAAAACCATCTAATGCAAATCTCCCAAAAAGGTATGGAAAGTTTCCATTTGCCAAATACATGTTTGTTTCAGAATCCTTATCACACACTGAGTAATTAGCTTCATGTCTTAAAATCTCTTACAGGTATTATTGGTATATAAGTATCTTATAGGTATACATGTTTGAGTCTGTATGTTTTCTTCCTTTCACATAGCAAAATTGGTATGGCCCGGATCAGGCCCACACAATGTGCTTACACATGGCCTTTATACCACAAAGAATGACGGCCCTTTGATGGCCCAGATTTGGCCCACACAAGGCCAGTTGGCACACACTGGTGGTCCTGTGCTGGGCCACGTGTGGACTACCTCTGGCAAACCTGATCTGGGCCACCAAAGGGTCGTCATACTTCGTGGTATGCGGGCCATGTGTAAGTTGTGTGCAGCCCAGAACAGTTTCAGCTCTGGCCCCAGATGTCAGCCTAATGTGTACCTTAATCAAGCCATGTAATAACAAAATGTGCCAGACAGTGAATGGACTGACTTATATTTACCACTTTTCTAATCTCCCGGATTACTTAAAGCACTCTATACAACATGCACCCAATTGCACACTTTCTCTAAATTGAGTGCTTCCTAATTACATTCATACTCTTGACATGCAAACTGGAGGAGCCAGGGATCGATCCACTGACCTTGCAATCAGTAGGTGACCTCAGAAAACTGTCAAACCTGCATTTGAAACGTTGGCTACCATAGCAGTATAGTATTGCAACATGGGATTTGGGTCTTCTAACTAAAATAGGAAAATAGGAATATAAATAAATATGCAAATGTTGTGACATGCAAATATAAAGTACAAATGATTTGGGAACATGATGTCCTCCATCCCCTCTTTCCAACCACATTTATGCAAATGTTCTCTGCCACCACTGCACACACCCCAAATATTTTCACTGTGATCCCCTTTTCTTTGATTTTTTGCTCCCTGTTAGAATTTCTGGATACAGTTAAAATGATATTGTGTGATGAAATTGTGCAAAAAGAAACTGACTTATCATAGTGTCTGAAGGAAAGATTTAAAAAATATTTGACATAACAAGTGTTATGTCATCTTTGGACATGCTTTTCACATCAAGTTAACTGGAGTTTAGTTTGTTAATGATGATGTGGTTATCATATGCATCAGATTTTTAATCTGACGTGAATTTACCTTGCCTATTGCCCTATGGTAGCTGGGATAGGCTTCACCCTTCATGACCTTGATACAGATAAGCAGAAAAGGATGGTGAACTTAATGACATGCTGAAGAGGTAATTTAACCATTTAAATCAACTCTGATGGCTCAAGGACACATCTAAAACCTGCAGGACACCGGACCTTGAGGACTGGAGTTCGATACCTGTGCACTAAAGCAACAGCTATCGCATGACCCTGTAAAAGGAAACTTTCCTGTTTTATGTTAACCTGAGTCAGTCACCAAACTTCCAGTTTGTGAAATACTATGTTTTTTTGTTTTTTTTTTTACTTCTGTATACAAAAAAAATATATTCTTGAACACTTCCGCAAAGACAACCACAGGAGAGCAAACCATACAATTTTAACCACCACAATTGTCACTTTTTGTTCCTTATTTGGTGGGTGCCAAACAATTTGAATGGGAATTCCCAGGCAGCACACTAACATTTTGCCAACATAAATTGGCTCAGCAAGACACTGGGCCAACATCTACTTCAACATTTACTTCACCAGTGCTTTGTCTCTGTCTGTGCTTTCCAAGTAGGAAGGCATTAGATAGCGTGGACATGATCTTCCTACTGAAAAGATACAGTATCAGCATAGCTTACTGCTGCTTTGGTGACTATCTACTGCTCTCTATGTGATGTTTATAAGTCACACACTGATCTTCCTTGTATCTCTCCCAAACCGAGGTCAAATGTTCTAGCAGATGAAGAAGTGAAGGATTATTTATAAGATCACTTCAAAATACTTTTCTAAACGAGTTCCTCATTGATGTATGAGTTGAATGCGTGTTCGCTTTTGTTTAAAATAACTCTGTAACTTTTAAATTTTAGCACATTTCCATTTGGTTACACATTTTGTGCAGTAAGTTTAAAAAAATGCAAGTGCTAACAGATCATAGAAGTATCAATATTTGTAGCCATCACTGATGCATAGAAATAATTTACCTTTAAATCCATTCACTATCTCTATCCATTCACTGAGTTTCCATTCAGTCAGTGTGTTTTGCTATCCATGATCAAAAATAGAAACTGAAAGATAAATTGCAATTTCTAAAAAGCCATAACTACTCTATATGTTAAACATTTCAGCTCTTTAAATTGAAGGGGAACAGCAGTTACATAGACACACAGATAGATCATAAATTAAGATTTTACAGTGTGCTCAGCTCTTTTTAAAGGCAATACAGCAACTGGTCAGTTATGGAGGGTGAAGTTAGCAGGCAAAAGGAGAAGTCCAAAAACGAGCAGGATTACAAAGAAAACTAGATTCAGATTTAAAATGAAAAAAAAGAAAAAAGCTAGACATGTATGGCTCTGATGGCGCAAAAGACTGTCTGACAGAAATTCATTCTCATGTCTTTTTTCATTAACAACACACATGATTGACGAAACAGAAAAACAAGCTCTGACTTCCAAAGCTATGTTTAGATAAATAGGCATAGTCAAAACATGCTTGTGTTATACTCTGTGATGAATAAACATGTAATAATATATGTTACAAAATAACCTTTTCCAAATGACAGACAAAAGTGTCATATTCTTAATGGAATGACAAAAAGACTGAGTGACTTTCAGTTTCTCATGAAAAGAAAATGAAACTGAACTAAAGATTAAATCCTGCCACCTTTCCATTTGCATTTTGTTTTCATACACAAATAATGTAATTTGCATTAACCAATTTCTTTCTTGTGTGTATGATTAACCTCTGTTTCAGTCCTCTTCTTTAGACGTGAAAATGATCACAAGACACAAACGAAGCAGGGAGAGCAGTCCACAACTAAACCACTAAAAGGCCTGGATGTGTTTTACAATCTGTAGGATATTTTTAAGTGAGGTTGTGGTATATTTTGTTTTAAAAAATGTGTTTATGTAGAAGCCTTCTCTGGAAGAATAACACAAGAACAAGGCCTCTCACAATTTGCACATTTACTGTTTTATTGAACAGTGTGCTATATCAAATACATGCACACGTTTAGATTTAGAGCAGATTGAACTAAAGAAAACAAATAACATAAAATGCTGTAAATAGTTGAATGATGTCATTTTGATCCTGCTTTAATACTTCTTCTTAGAAATAATTCTTCTATTTTGCAACATTTCTCTTGTGGATATTGATATGAACCCTCATCGTACAATAGGGAAATATTTATCCTGAATGTTAATTCAGGACAAATGACAAATGAATAAAAACTTAAAAACTTAAAAAAATTTTTTTAAAATGCTAAAAGTTTTATAACTGTTCTACTTGGACACCATTTATACTTTCTTCAAAACCTTACTGACGTTGGTAAGAGTATTGTAACAACACTGGTAAATGTAGAGCAGTTGTTGAAAAGGACGATAAATGTTAAACTATCATCTTCTTATGCGTTATATGACCTGCAATTTTAAGTTTAAAACATGATGTGCAATCCATTCTCGGATTAAAGGACAGCATACGAATGAAACTGGTCAGTTTCAGCAAGGAAGTTTACCATGTTGACACTGATCAGGATGAGACATTAGCACAGAAAGTGTTTAACGAATATGCAGACCTGTTTAAAGATTAAGTCGGTGACTTACCTCTAACTTACTCAATGAAACTCACTCCAAACGTGTCACCTGTCATCAAGCCTCCAAGGCGTGTTCCTGTTCCCATGCAGAAAAGAGTTAAAGAGGAACTCCAAAGAATGCAGGTCTTGGGAGTAATTGACCAGTGGAGGAGCCTACAGAATGGGTATCCAACATGGTCGCAACACACAAAAAGAATACCGATGATGTTCATATCTGCATTGATCCAAGGGATTTGAACAAGGCACTAATGCGACCTCACCATCCCATACGAACTGTGGAGGAAGTAGCTGCTCAGACGTCTGGAGCAACCATCCTCTCAGTTCTGGATGTGAAGACCTCCTTCTGGCAAATCAAACTAGATCCTGCCTCATCGCTTCTCACTACATTTGCAACACCTTTCAGCAGATTCAAATTCTTGGGGATGCCCTTCGGTATCAACACTGCTTCTGAAGTCTTCCAGAGAGCCATGGAACAGATATTCACGCGATATCCATGTGCAGTGGTTGTAGATGACATCCTAGTGGGAGGAAAAGGAATAGAGGAGCATGACAAAAAAAATTTAAAAGTCCTGGAGCGGGCCAGAAAAGTAAACTCAGACTAATTCCAAAAAGGTGCAAGTTCAGACTGAAAGAAGTGAGCTATGTGGGACAAATATTCACTGACAAAGGACTAAAAGCAGATCCAACTAAAATCACCGCGATCAATGAAATGCCATCACCAGAGGCATTTCCAGGCAACGTTTCCTGGGAATGATCAATTACCTGGGGAAATTCATCCCGAACTTAAGTTAACCGTCAGCACCACTTCGTCAGCTGCTTCACAAGGATGTGGTTTGGACTCAACATCAGTAGGATGCTTTCAACAAACTTAAAGCGTGCCTCACCAGCCCATGAGTACTTCAATACGGTGACAGGCACAAAACAGTGACTCTCACATGTAGGGATGGGTACCGGTGTCCGGTGCCATGATGGCACCGGTTCTGACATCAACGGTAGTAACCAGACCGAAAAGCAGCGCACATTTCGGTGCTTTATTTCGGTGCTTTTTTTTCCTGAGCCAATTCTAGCCAATCATTTTACGTTTCCAAGGATAGTAGGCGGGCCCAGGTGCGTACGTTATTTTAGAGCAGAGCTACAGATTAAAAATGCCCAAGGCGAAGCGGTCAAAAGTCTGGCTGTACGTCACAGCAAAAGATGCAAACTCAGCAGCCTGCAACAAGTGCTTTAAGCTGATACTGTGATACTGTCAAAGGAGGTAACACCTCAAATCCGATGAAACTCCTGGCGACGCAGTGTTTTTTTTTTAAAGCCGAGAAATGCGCCGCGTTTGATAGCTTGCTGCGAGACCTCACACCGTGCACATCTAATGCGGGTGTGGTGCCTGTTATCGGACCCGGAGTTAGCAACATCCCCCCAAAACCCGAAGAGTAGAGTCCTGGCCCCTAGCCCTGCCAGTGTAGCAGAAATGATGACGGATGATGATGGGAGCAGCAGCTGTTCTTCTCTGCGTGAGTAGCTTAATGCTGTTCGTGTGTAATTTACGTTGAGTACGCTAACCACATTATTACATTAATGCATGTAGTTACATGCGGCTGTCTTCTTGTTTGATGGCAGATACTTCCTTCACTCTGGCCAAAAAGGCTAAAATGACCAAAGAAAAAGTGGAAAACAGTTAAACATGAGAGGTTTTTGAACAAAGTTTGTGTTTTTTCCATTGATTAAGCACCTCTTCCAGCCAAGAGTGATACCATATATGCCCTATAGCTGCAGAAAAGGCTAACATTGTTATCTTTTTACAAAAAAACAGCTGAACATGAGAGGTTTTTGGACCAATTTTGTGTTCTCCATTCTTTAAGCACCGGTTTGAGCACCGTTTAAGCACCGGCACCGTTTCAAAAGTACCGGTTTGGCACCGGTATCGGATAAAACCTAAACGATACCCATCCCTACTCACATGTGATGCTTCCCAGCATGGTCTAGGAGCTGCAGGTATTCAGGATGACAAACCTGTGGCATATGCATCACAAACTTTAACTTCAATAGAGAGAAGGTACGCTCAGATAGAGAAGGAGTTACTAGCTGTAGTGTTCGCATGTTACAGGTTTTATGACTACATCTACGGAAAGACCAGTGGTGATTGAAACTGACCACCAGCCTTTGGTCACAATCTAAAACAAACATTTCCACACACTTTTGGCATGGCTACAACCTCTAAAAGAAGAGCAACGTGACTTCAAGGTAATGTCACTTCAGCTCATCTCACCAAGATGCCTACAAGAGCTTGCTGAACACACCTCAAAGGATGCTACTCTACAGACGCTTGTTGCATCCAGCAGAGGTGGCCAAAACAAGTAAATAGTGTACTCGTAGAGATCAAACCATTCTTCAGTTACCATGATGAACTAATCATTGACAGCAATGTTATTTTCAAAGGCAACAGAGCCATCGTTCCAGCATCACTACATGACACTTATCTACAGGAGCTACACAAAAGACATCCAGGCATGGAGTCTACAAAAAGGAGGGACAATATGTTCTGCTTGATAATAAACTTTGACATTGAGAACAAAGTCAAATCATGCAGCATTTGCAACAGTCTAAAGCCTCACCTACAAAAACAACCCTTGAAACTGCACCAAATTCCTGATCTTCCCTGGTCCATCACTGGATTTGTATTCGGGATTGTTTTGAAATAGATAAACTTGAAACTTGAAACAGTCATTAACAAACTCAGTCATTACCAAACTCAACAACAACTTCTCAGTACCTGGGATACCACCGAAACTGTAGTCAGACAATGGCACCCAGTTCACCAGCCAGACCGTTCGTCAGTTTGCCATATACTGGGAGTTTGTACATGTCACAAGCAGCCCTGAGTTTCCTCAGTCAAATGGATTCAGTAAAAGAGCTGTCTGGAGTGGTAAAAGACTCAAAAGTGTTGTCACTTTTGTCTATCAAAACTCAACTCATAAAAAAGCGTGGAATTCAAAAACAGCACGACAAGTCCAGCAAGCTGCTCAGTCCATTAACACCAAACCAGGTGGTGAGATAACAAACACAGAGAGGACATGACAAGATTGGAGTTGAAAGTAAGGTATGTGCTAAACCTCGCTCTTACGTAGTTGAGTTTGAAAGAATGGAATACAAGCGCAACAGAAAACATCTTCTACCTGTGAACAAGCTTCAACTGGAAAAGCTCTGTTATGATCTGATGTTTTGTTTTATGCGTGACTCCTCCCACCAGAGGATGGTTGTGGTTTTGGGCGCTATGAGTATTATTATTATTATTATAATGATGATTATTATTGTTTAAGGATTTGTTCTCGGTTGTATCTCAGGTTTAGTTTAGTTCAGGTTCCATGTGTCATTCTGTCTGTCTGTCTCTCAGTGTCAGGTCTGCGTCTTGGTGTAGTGTTCTTGTTTCCTGTTTTATTGTGAAGGTCTGCGTCTCATGTGAGTGTGTTCAGTTTTATCTCTGTCTCGTCTTGTTGATTATTCCCAGCTGTGTTCCCCACCCGTGTGTAATCTCCCCGTGTTTCTCTGTGTGTATTTAAGTCGCGTCTTCTGTCTTTGTGGTGGCTGGTCTGTGTGTGTATCCGCCATGTTCCACTTGTGTGTCTGGTTTTAGAATCTAAGTTTGTAAATAGTTGTAAATAGTCTTGTCAAGTAGCAATCGTGTATTTTGTTCACCTTGTACATATTCTTCACTGCAGCAGCCTAGTAGGCGTGAGAAGCCATTTTTGTTGATTAAGTTTTCTCCTGTTTTTTGTTAGAAAGTTAGGTAAGTGGATTGTCTTTTGGTTGGGTTTATTTTGTGTAGGAAAGCATAGGGACCAGTAGGGAGTTTTGTTTGTTATTTTTGGCACTGCTCACAGCTGAAGCAAATAAATGGCTGCCTAGCACTTTTAGAAGATATTGTTGTTTGTGTACTTACTTGGGGTGTGTGTGAGTGGGCCAATTCCTTGTTGTGTTCGTACACGCCTAGACAATGAACGTAACATAAATGGGGGCTCGTCCATCCTTTTTTTTTCGTTGGGTTGGCTTGGAGTGTGGGCTCTTTCGCTCTTTGTTCTTTAATCGTTGCCGTTGTCGCTGGTGGGTCACCTGTGTTCTTGGTTTGTTCGTCTGTCTTCGCTGGAGGGTCCGAGGGGCCTGTCCAGCCTTCGTCGCTGGAGGGTCCGAGGGGCCTGTCCAGCCTTCGTCTGTCTTCGCTGGAGGGTCCGACGGACCGCTTCAGCATTCCGACTTCACTGGAGGGTCCGTGGGACCGCTTCAGCCTTCCGTCTTTGCTGGAGGGTCCGGAGGACCGCTTCAGCATTCCGTCTTCGCTGGAGGGTCGGAGGACCGCTTCAGCATTCCGTCTTCGCTGGAGGGTCAGAGGGACCGCTTCAGCTTTCCGTCTTCGCTGGAAGGTCCAAGGGGCCCGTCCAGCCTACGTCTGTCTTAGCTGGAGGATCCATGGGGACCACTTCAGCATTCCGTCTTTGCTGGAGGGTCCGAGGGACCGCTTCACCCTTCCGTCTTCGCTGGAGGGTCCAAGGGGCCCGTCCGGCCTTCATCTGTCTTTGCTGGAGGATCCATGGGGACCGCTTCAGCCTTCTGTCTTCGCTGGAGGGTCCGAAGGACCGCTTCAGCATTCCGTCTTCGCTGGAATGTCCGACGGACCGCTTCAGCCTTCCGTTTCAGGTGGAGGGTCCGAGGGACCGCTTCAGCCTTCCGTGTCAGGTGGAGGGTCCGAGGGACCGCTTCAGCCTTCCGTCTTCGCTGGAGGGTCCAAGGGGCCTGTCCGGCCTTCGTTTGTCTCCGCTGGAGTGTCCGGGGGACCGTTTCAGCTGGAAGGTCCGAGGGGCCTGTCCGGCCTTCGTCTGTCTTCACTGGAGGGTCCGGAGGACCGCTTCAGCATTCCGTCTTCGCTGGAGGGTCAAAGGGACCGCTTCAGCATTCCGTCTTCGCTGGAGGGTCCAAGGGGCCTGTCCGGCCTTCGTCTGTCTTCGCTGGAGGGTCCGGAGGACCGCTTCAGCATTCCGTCTTCGCTGGAGGGTCAAAGGGACCGCTTCAGCTTTCCGTCTTCGCTGGAGGGTCCAAGGGGCCCGTCCGGCCTTCGTCTGTCGTAGCTGGAGGATCCATGGGGACCACTTCAGCATTCCGTCTTCGCTGGAGGGTCCGACGGACCGCTTCAGCCTTCCGTGTCAGGTGGAGGGTCCGAGGGACCGCTTCAGCCTTCCGTCTTCGCTGGAGGGTCCAAGGGGCCCGTCCGGCCTACGTCTGTCTTAGCTGGAGGATCCATGGGGACCACTTCAGGATTCTGTCTTCGCTGGAATGTCCGACGGACCGCTTCAGTCTTCCGTCTTCGCTGGAGGGTCCAAGGGGCCCGTCCGGCCTTCATCTGTCTTTGCTGGAGGATCCATGGGGACCGCTTCAGCCTTCTGTCTTCGCTGGAATGTCCGACGGACCGCTTCAGCCTTCCGTCTCAGGTGGAGGGTCCGAGGGACCGCTTCAGCCTTCCGTCTCAGGTGGAGGGTCCGAGGGACCGCTTCAGCAGCTTGCTCCGGCTGGAGGGCTCGAGGAGCCCGTCCAGCCATCAGCATCGCCTGCAGAACAGCAACCAGTGCCTTATGCACTGGTCCTTATTCCTCCAGGACTACAACATTGACACCCGGTACAAAAAGGCCTTAGAAAACATCATGGCTGATGTCCTCTCTAGGTCATGAATCAAACATTTCATTTGGGGTTAAATGTTTGATTTTTGGGTGGGGGGAAATGTTATGATCTGATGTTTTGTTTTATGCGTGACTCCTCCCACCAGAGGATGGTTGTGGTTTTGGGCGCTATGAGTATTATTATTATTATTATAATGATGATTATTATTGTTTAAGGATTTGTTCTCGGTTGTATCTCAGGTTTAGTTTAGTTCAGGTTCCATGTGTCATTCTGTCGGTCTCTCAGTGTCAGGTCTGCGTCTTGGTGTAGTGTTCTCGTTTCCTGTTTTATTGTGAAGGTCTACTTCTCATGTGAGTGTGTTCAGTTTTACCTCTGTCTCGTCTTGTTGATTATTCCCAGCTGTGTTCCCCACCTGTGTGTAATCTCCCCGTGTTTCTCTGTGTGTATTTAAGTCGCGTCTTCTGTCTTTGTGGTGGCTGGTCTGTGTGTGTATCCGCCATGTTCCACTCGTGTGTCTGGTTTTAGAATCTTAGTTTGTAAATAGTTGTAAATAGTCTTGTCAAGTAGCAATTGTGTATTTTGTTCACCTTGTACATATTCTTCACTGCAGCAGCCTAGTAGGCGTGAGAAGCCATTTTTGTTGATTGCATGTTTTAATAAACAAAACCATCTAATGCAAATCTTCCAAAAAGGTATGGAAAGTTTCAGTTTGCCAAATACATGTTTGTTTCAGAATCCTTATCACACACTGAGTAATTAGGTTCATATCTTAAAATCTCTTACAGGTATTATTGGTATATAAGTATCTTATAGGTATACATCCACACTAAGAGTACTGACAGGGACAAGAAAGGAAGCATATTTCTCATGTTAAATCCAGAATTGAATTCAAAATCCTGCTCCTCACGTAAATAAAATCTTAATGACCTTGTAGTACCATATCACTCTATTAGAGCACTTCGCTCTCGCTCTGCAGGCCTACTTGCTGTTCCTAGAGTATTTAAAAGTAGAATGGGAGGGAGAGCCTTCAGTTTTCAGGCCCCTTTTCTGTGAAACCAGCTTCATGTATAATTTCAGGAGACAGACACTATCTCTACTTTCAAGATTAGGTTTCAAACTTTCCTTTTTGCTAAAGCATATAGTTAGGGCTGGAAGCTCCGAGAAGCTTCTTCAGTTCTAAGGATTTGACCCTTAGAACTGAAGAAGCTTCTCGGATGAGAGGTGAAACGTCTTCAAGCAACTCAAAGAAGTCCAGACGCTTTTCTTTCCAAGCTCCTTAGAATTCAAACTATTCAGAATACGTTACTCTAATTGAGTAACATAACAAAATATGTTACAAAATACATTTTCTAGCATGTATTCTGTAATGTGTAGTGGAATGCAATTTAAAAGTGACCTTCCCAACACTGGTGATTGTGGAGGATCATCATAAATCACCTCAGAAAAACAAGCCTGGATCCAGCATGTCTGGGCAGAGCTTCTATTGAACTGATAACTGATAAGGGCTTCCATAGATTAGAGGTAAAAGCAGGAGGGTGGATTGGGTCACTGACAGGTGACTGTACCCTGTGTTGTTCTCAGCAAAGAACTGCAGCCAATTTCACAATATCAAGCAGCAGGTAGAGATGGTGTGCTCATATCTACAGCAGCATTTAACACACAAATTATTATTGAGTATGAAAATAAGAACACAAAACAATAAAGAATTTGGAAATGTTCATGGACTGGTGCTTAAAAGCACCTTTGTACTCTGTTTGAGCACTCACACCACCCTCTACCAAAAGCCTCATTCACTCTCTCTAACATACACGCACACTGACAGTTCACCTGTTTACTGACAGAGTCAGAAACAAAAAATGAAACTCTGATTTAAGGTTTTGTCCACTTTAGGATTGTTGGACCTGTGTATCTCCTGGACAATCAAAGGTTTGATCACTCCAAAAGTGACAGGAGTACTTTGTACTTTATGGTGTTATCTCCTGTTGACTCAGTAAGGTATGTAAAAATCGATTCACACCCTTTACCTGCTGCTCTACATTGTGAAATCACCTGCTGTCACTTTCTAAGAAGTCTGTCATCATCTGTTTGTGACCCGATCCCTCCACCTGCCTTAACGGTCCTGTTCTGTAGAATCATGCATCAGTTTCAGGTCTCAGCAGGTTTCTGTCATACAGGTTGGGTGTTGGTTGGATTCCCTCAGGGTGTTTATGATGATTGATGTAACTGAAACCGATTCTGTGGAAGAGAGAAATCAAAGGAGGGGGCAGGATTGGGTCACTGAGAGATGACTTCACTACATTCACTCCCTTAAGAAAGAGTTCACCTGTTTATCAAACCTGTTTCAGACTGATCATCGCACTTGTCAGTACAAGGGTCATTAACATTTTGGAAAGCACATGTTCATATGGAATTCTGAACCGATAGCAGATCACACAACAAATCAGATTGATTTTCAGGTTTTATTTTATGTGTATGTGTACTTTGCCCCAGGTGGCGTTGGGGAAGGATTCACTGGTGTGATGTAGCTCAGTTATATCCCATTGCCTGTGTCTTTGTTTCCCTCCAAAATAATAAAACAAATTAATCACATTATAAAAAACAAATAACAACAAAGATCTGCATGCAGATGTTTGCTGTCAAGGTTATTTTTAGGTAGGCAAAAACAGGAGCCAAATGAAGGACTTTCTTTGTAGAATACAGTGCATTGATTTGAAGTGAAACAATGAAAATGCCATGGTTCTGGGTCAGTTTTGACCCAGTATTTGACCCATGTGGAGGTGGATCCAGGTCTGTTTTCCTCACCTGCAACTGACACACTGACATTTTGATCATTCCTATCACTGTTTAAACAACAAATCTCCTCTCTCTGGTTCTGAACTTGCTTTCATTAAAAACCCATATTTTAGTGGAGACTCAATACAATAGACAGCTGCTGGGGTTTGTTTAACCTGAGTAGCGAAAAGGCCAGCGGGGGTTGAAAATGATGTGCCGGGAGTCCGCTGTTCTCGCCGGCTCTAATAATCCTCGACCTCGTTGTCTGCTATGGAGCTGGCGGGTCACAGATGTCTCTGTAAACGTCGGAGCACGTTTGGAAATATGTGATATCTTGATAAATCGAGCAGATATTTGAAGTTTACACAGCTACATTCTCGCTTGAAAATAACTTGACCCAGAAAGAGTAATATTTAAAAGTTTTTAGCCCCACTCGTCCGCCATTGCCGCGTTTGAGTTTTGGACAAAATGCATTCTGGGATATTTAGCTGTACCAAGTCCACACGAGTCACCATCGATGCATGCTCGATAAAACGGGCGGAGCGAGAACACATCCGGGACTTTTCGCGTTCTCGGCTTGATGTGTACTTCGAATTGGAACAGCACTTGGTCTCCGACTGATGACGTATCACGAGTACACGAGAACGCAAGTACGCACAAGTACACATATTGAGAAACGGCTGATGTTTAAGGTGAGTCATGTGACATGTTCAGTATTGTCACACGTGTCTAGATTGTCCCTGATATCATAACTGGTCAAACACTGATGATTATATTTGAAGAATTATTACTGATGGCAGCAAAGTTTGAATGGAGCTCTCTGTCTGTGCTGATTTGTCGCCCTCTGGAGGTCAAAACACAAACTGCATGATGTCACTGTGACCACCACAGTGACAGCAAGTGTTTGTAAATGATGAAACATGTCAGTGATGCTGATAGTGTGTTCATCACAGACGCTCAGGCTTCATGTTGACATGAATCAAAGTGAAAGCAGAGAAACTGGAATGAATCAGGTGTTGTAGAAGATGGAGAAACAGGTTGGAGAGAGGATGCTGCTCCTTCTTTGAGATCAAACATGTCGTGTTGTTCACGTGCTGTCAGCGTGACGCAAAGAAACCATGGAAACAAAGTGTGAGTGAAATCAGTCCAAAGCAACAGAATGAAGAGCAGCAGATGAAGCACAGAGGACACAAAAAGGAAGGAAAGAAGGAAACAAGGTCCATCTGTGTCCTTTCAAACAAACAAGCATCAACGTCCAGGACTGAAACATGAATCCACATATTTATAAACATATTTATTTAATGAGAATAAAACAAGAATATTTATAACACATCATCAATAATCAGGCCTGGGATCCTCCTGGTTACAAACAGGGTCCAGGACTGAAATGTGAATCCACATATTTATACACATATTTATTTAATGAGAATAAAACAAGAATATTTATAACACATCATCAATAATCAGGCCTGGGATCCTCCTGGTTACAAACAGGGTCCAGGACTGGGACACTCAGGTGGATCCTGCAGGGTCTGGTTCAGGAAAAGGTGGAGACCAACAGAAACAGTTTTAGTAGAAAGGTATGATTTCATTTATTTGAAGAGATCAGAGCATTATTCTGATTATTAAGCTTAAGTCAAACATACTAATGTGCACGGCGCCGTGACACTTAATGATCTGTTATTGTACATTTGTCACATGTGTGTATTTGTTGTTGTTGCTGCCATGATGCGTCACATGGGACCATCACACTACCACCACCACATGTGACTGTTGCTATGAGGCTCCTTTTCATTGATGCTGTGTTAGTTTCAGATGTAACAGGACTCAAAGCTGTCAGAAAGCTTTTGTCTCATCAGTCCACAGAGTCTTTCCCAAACGGGATCATCAACATGTTGTTGGACAGTGTGAGACCATCCTTTGTGTTCTTCTTGGTCTGCAGTGGTTTTCTCCTTGGACTCCTCCATGGATTCTCTTTCTTATTGTTCAATGATGACCTTAACTGAGGCCTGCAGGTCTTTCATGTTGTTCTGGGCTCTTTGTGAGCTCCTGGATGTCGATGTGCTCTTGGAGTCATGTTGGTGCCACTGGCTCCTGGGAAGGTTCCTGTCAGGAGATTTATTCTAAAACACTTCTTCAGTTGAGAATCAGAGAGGAGAAACACACACTGCAGTTAGTTACTTGCAAGCAAGGGCAGCCACAGAACTTGCACAGAAGTGCGGGCTCTGAGATTTGATGTTTGTCATCAGCTGCTGTGTAGAAATGGTCTGGCTGGTCGCTGTTACTGGGAGGTCGAGTGGAGAGGAGACATTTCTATATCAGTGAGTTACAGAAGCATCAGAAGGAAAGGAGACAGTGACTGTGTGTTTGGAAGGAATGATCAGTCCTGGAGTCGGGACTGCTCTCATGATGGTCCTCATTCTGTCTGTCACAATAAGATAAAAACATCCATCTCCTCCTCCTCCTCCTCCTCCTCTGTCTCTAACAGAGCAGCAGTGTATGTTGACTGTCCTGCTGGCACTCTGTCCTTCTACAGAGTCTCCTCTGACACTCTGATCCACCTCCACACCTTCAACACCACATTCACTCAAACTCTTTATCCTGGGTTTAGGTTCTATCCTGGTGCCTCAGTGTCCCTGTGCTGAGTGTAAAGAGTGTCTCCTGTTAGAGAAACACTCTGACTGTTGAACAGATAGTTCAGTCTATACATGTCTGTCTCTTTCACTCACAAACGTGTTTTCACATTCATGTTATTAATCTCTGTCTCTCTTCCACAGCATGTCTTTCATCCTGTTTTCCTTCTTTTACCCAAACCGGTCGCAGCAGATGGCCCCGCCCCTCCCTGAGCCTGGTTCTGCCGGAGGTTTCTTCCTGTTAAAAGGGAGTTTTTCCTTCCCACTGTCGCCAAAGTGCTTGCTCATAGGGGGTCATATGATATGATTGTTGGGTTTTTCTCTGTAGTTATTATTGTGCGATCTACTGTACAATATAAAGCGCCTTGAGGCGAACTTTGTTGTGATTTGGCGCTATATAAATAAAATTGAATTGAATTGAATTGGATTCAATCAGTTGATATTTGAAACTCTTCTCAATGATTCCTTGTAAACTTCTTCCTCTTCAGTCACAAACAAACAGGAAGTGATGTCACATGTGTCTAACCGTTTTTCCCATGTGTCTAACCGTTTTTCCCCACTCGGCGACACACCCGCCGGGGGGTCAAACTCTGGTAATTGGTGATTCTGTTCTCAGACATGTGAAGCTAGAGACACCGGCAACCATAGTCAATTGTCTTCCAGGGGCCAGAGCAGGCGACATTGAAGGAAATTTAAAACTGCTGGCTAAGGGTAAACGTAAATACAGTAAGATCATAATTCACGTCGGCAGTAATGACACCCGGTTACGCCAATCGGAGGTCACTACAATCAATATTGAATCGGTGTGTAACTTTGCCAAAACAATGTCGGACTCTGTAGTTTTCTCTGGTCCCCTCCCCAATCAGACCAGGAGTGACATGTTTAGCCGCATGTTCTCCTTAAATTGCTGGCTGTCTGAGTGGTGTCCCAGAAACGATGTGGGCTTCATAGATAATTGGCAAACCTTCTGGAGGAAACCTGGTCTTGTTAGAGAGGCGGCATCCATCCCACTTTGGATGGAGCAGCTCTCATTTCTAGAAATATGGACCAATTTATTAAACCCCCAAAATATGACTATCCAGAGTTGGGACCAGGAAGCAGAGTTGCAGTCTTACACGCCTCTCTGCAGCTTCTCTCCTCCCTGCTACCCCCCAAAACCCATCTCCATTGAGACTGTGTCAGCTCCCAAAAGACAAAAACAAACAAAAACCAGCAATAAACAACTTAAACATAAAAATCACAAAGAAAGAACAATACAGTATCCACATCTGAACCAAAGAGTAAAACAGTGAAATGTGGATTATTAAATATTAGGTCTCTCTCCTCCAAGTCTCTGTTAGTACATGACTTAATAATTGATCAACAAATCGATTTACTCTGCCTTACAGAAACCTGGTTGCAGCAGGATGAGTATGTTAGTTTAAATGAATCAACACCCCGAGTCATTCTAACTACCAGAAATCTCGAAGCACAGGCCGAGGGGCGGTGTGGCAGCAATTTTCACACCAGCCTATTAATTAACGAAAGACCAAGACAGACTTTTAATTCATTTGAAAGCCTGATGCTTAGCCTCGTCCACCCCAGCTGTAAAACTCAGAAACCAGTCTTACTTGTTATTATCTATCGTCCACCTGGGCCTTACACAGAGTTTCTCTCTGATTTCTCAGACTTTTATCTGATTTAGTGCTCAGCTCAGATAAAGTAATTATTGTGGGTGATTTTAACATCCATGTAGATGCTAAAAATGACAGCCTCAACATCGCATTTAATCTGTTATTAGACTCAATTGGCTTCTCTCAAAATGTAAATGAACCCACCCACCACTTTAATCACACTCTAGATCTTGTTTTAACGTATGGCATAGAAACTGAACATTTAACAGTGTTTCCTGAAAACCCTCTGCTGTCTGATCATTTCCTGATAACATTTACATTTACAATAATTGATTACACAGCAGTGGAGAGTAGACTTTATCAAAGTAGATGTCTTTCTGAAAGTGCTGTAACTAAGTTTAAGAATATAATCCACCCACTGTTATCATCTTCAATGCCCTGTACCAACATAGAGCAGAGCAGCTATCTGAACGCTACTCCAACAGAGGTCGATTATCTTGTTAATAATTTTACCTCCTCACTACGTACGACTCTGGATACTGTAGCTCCTGTGAAAACTAAAGCCTCAAATCCAAAGTCCCTGACTCCGTGGTATAATTCTCAAACACGTAGCCTAAAGCAGATAACTCGTAAGCTGGAGAGGAAATGGCGTGTCACAAATTTAGAGGATCATCATTTAGCCTGGAGAAATAGTTTGCTGCTTTATAAGAAAGCCCTCCGCAAAGCCAGAACATCTTACTATTCGTCACTGATTGAAGAAAATAAGAACAACTCCAGGTTTCTCTTCAGCACTGTAGCCAGGCTGACAAAAAGTCAGAGCTCTACTGAGCCAACAATCCCTTTAACGTTAACTAGTAATGACTTCATGAACTTCTTCACAAATAAAATTTTTATCATTAGAGAAAAAATTACCAATAATCATCCCACAGATGTAATATTATCTACAGCTACTTTTAGTACCATCAATGTTAAGTTAGACTCTTTTTCTCCAATTGATCTTTCTGAGTTAACTTCAATAATTAATTCCTCCAAACCATCAACGTGTCTTTTAGACCCCATTCCTACAAAACTGCTCAAAGAAGTCCTGCCATTAATTAATGCTTCAATCTTAAATATGATCAACCTATCTCTAATAATCGGCTATGTACCACAGGCCTTCAAGGTGGCTGTAGTTAAACCTTTACTTAAAAAGCCATCTCTAGACCCAGCTGTCTTAGCTAATTATAGGCCAATTTCCAACCTTCCTTTCATATCAAAAATCCTTGAAAGAGTAGTTGTCAAACAGCTAACTGATCATCTGCAGAGGAATGGCTTATTTGAAGCGTTTCAGTCAGGTTTCAGAGCTCAGCACAGCACAGAAACAGCTTTAGTTAAGGTTACAAATGATCTTCTTATGGCCTCTGACAGTGGAGTCATCTCTGTGCTTGTCCTGCTAGACCTCAGTGCTGCATTCGATACTGTTGACCATAATATCCTATTAGAGCGATTAGAACATGCTGTAGGTATTAAAGGTACTGCACTGCAGTGGTTTGTATCATATCTATCTAATAGACTCCAATTTGTACATGTAAATGGAGAGTCCTCTTCAGACACTAAGGTCAATTATGGTGTTCCACAGGGTTCAGTGCTAGGACCAATTCTATTTACATTATACATGCTTCCCTTAGGCAGCATCATTAGAAGACATAGCATAAATTTTCACTGCTATGCAGATGACACGCAGCTCTATCTATCCATGAAGCCAGGTAACACACACCAATTAGTTAAACTGCAGGAATGTCTTAAAGACATAAAGACCTGGATGGCCGCTAACTTTCTGCTTCTTAATTCAGATAAAACTGAGGTTATTGTACTCGGCCCTGAAAATCTTAGAAATATGGTATCTAAGCAGATTCTTACTCTGGATGGCATTACCTTGGCCTCCAGTAACACTGTGAGAAACCTTGAGTCATTTTTGACCAGGACATGTCCTTCAACGTACACATTAAACAAATATGTAAGACTGCTTTCTTCCATTTGCGCAACATCTCTAAAATTAGAAATATCCTGTCTCAGAGTGATGCTGAAAAACTAGTTCATGCATTTATTACTTCCAGGCTGGACTACTGTAATTCATTATTATCAGGATGTCCTAAAACTCGCTGAAAAGCCTTCAGCTAATCCAAAATGCTGCAGCAAGGGTACTGACAGGGACTAGAAAAGAGAGCATATTTCTCCTGTTTTGGCTTCCCTTCATTGGCTTCCTGTTAAATCCAGAATTGAATTCAAAATCCTGCTCCTCACATACAAGGTCTTAAATAATCAGGCCCCATCTTATCTTAATGACCTTGTAGTACCATATCACCCTATTAGAGCACTTCGCTCTTGCACTGCAGGCTTACTTGTTGTTCCTAGAGTATTTAAAAGTAGAATGGGAGGCAGAGCCTTCAGTTTTCAGGCCCCTCTTCTGTGGAACCAACTTCCAGTTTGGATTCGGGAGACAGACACTATCTCTACTTTCAAGATTAGGCTTAAAACTTTCCTTTTGCTAAAGCATATAGTTAGGGCTGGACCAGGTGACCCTGAATCCTCCCTTAGTTATGCTGCAATAGACGAGGCTGCCGGGGATTCCCATGATGCATTGAGTTTTTCCTTCCAGTCACCTTTCTCACTCACTATGTGTTAATAGACCTCTCTGCATCGAATCATATCTGTTATTAATCTCTGTCTCTCTTCCACAGCATGTCTTTCATCCTGTTTTCCTTCTTTCACCCCAACCGGTCGCAGCAGATGGCCGCCCCTCCCTGAGCCTGGTTCTGCGGAGGTTTCTTCCTGTTAAAGGGAGTTTTTCCTTCCCACTGTCGCCAAAGTGCTTGCTCATAGGGGTCATATGATTGTTGGGTTTTTCTCTGTATTTATTATTGTGCTATCTACTGTACAATATAAAGTGCCTTGAGGCGACTTTTGTTGTGATTTGGCGCTGTATAAATAAAATTGAATTGAATTGAATTGAATGTGTTCCTGTCCACACAGCAGAATGAGTCTATTGCTGACAGTGATGTACAAACAGAGTGAGCATCTCTGAGGCCCAAAATAAACTGAGTAGTTCACTGAATGAACACTGTGAGCTCAGTTCCTTCATCATTAGTATGGATTATATATGTATATGTATTATATTAGTATCATATATATCAGGTGCTGCTGGTTTCAGTCATTGTGCAAATGTGCTGTTTGTAAGGTTGTAAAGCTGCAGTCAGCTGAGACTGAAGAAGTCACCTGATCAGTGAGCAAAGGTGAAAACGTCCAGATGAACAGAATCAACCTTTTGGGATCAGCCAGCAATGCAGCATCATTGTTGTTCAGGTTCAGAGGTTTGCAGGAATGAACTGATGACCAGAAACAGCTGCAGAGTCCAATCAAATACCAGCTGGAGTTCAGCTGCATTTGAAGAAGTCAAAGAAAAGTAAGGATGGCAAAGGGCGATGTTTTCTTCCAAAGAACTGAAAACACAGTCGACGCCTCATTAGAAGAATAATCTGGACATTTGTGAGGAACTCTAACCAAGAAAGCAACACAAGAAAGCAACGTCACACAGATCCAACAGACAGTTTCCATGACTGGAAGTGTTCAGTGTAAAAATGCTCCATTGCATTATTGCATCCTCTCACCACAGGAGGCGCTGTTGGCACCACTGATTGCTGATCATCTCTGATGATCTGATTGATCCTGTGAATAACGGGACTCACTGAACTCTGTGACACAGTGAAGATTACAGAGTTTAACATCTGACTGACGTCACACAGACAGAAGGATGAACCAGTGAGGCACAGAACACAGTTACTGGAGATACTGGATCAGCTCCATGTGAACTCTGATGGAGAAGCTGCTGACCCAGAGAAACATCAGGACATGACAGGCAGCTGCACTGATCTAACAACATGTAGCAGAGCTGATCTATGTTAGAGGATCTATCACAGCAGCTGAAAGTCCAACACTGGATACCAGCTGAGCCTGTGCTGAGTGTTACAGGAAAAGAAACACTGACACTGGGAGACACAGTGATGCTGACTGGGGCACAGAGCTGAATGATGCAGCATCAGGACACTGTTTCAGTCTGACTGACAGAGAAACCTGTAGCTGCATCTACATGTGAGGCAGAGGCCACACAAGCAGCTTTCTATGTTTCACAGTGACTGAGATCTTCAGTGGGGTGGACATGCTCCTGTACAGACCTCTGAGGAGAACCAAGGTGCAGTCAAAGAGTCCAGTCTGTCCTCACAGATGTCAACATGTGGTTTCATCAGGTCTGCTGTCAGCTAGCAGGCTCACATCAGAATCACTGTTCCTGACAAACACAGTCTGTGTGACATCATCAGTCAGCTGATCGTCCCAGATCTGAATGGTTTCTGTCTCTACTGAGGAAGTCAGAGAATCTCACTGAGGTGTGGATCAGGTCTGAGTGACCTGTGGAGGGACAGCTTTAAACAGTCCACAGGTCTCACGTCCTGCTCAGTCTGGTAGCAGATACCTCGTATTGTTCCAGATGTGCTGACATCACCAGCAGCAGCAGCAGCACAGCTGTGTGATACGATGAATCTCAGTTATTGATCCAACACACAGTAAATACAAAGATCAGGATTTATGAGAGTAATCATTATGAGTCTGAACACATGATCACTGAATGTTAGTCTCCACAATAATAAGCTAACACAAGCAAACACAGCTTTCAGCTCTTATTTTGAAACTTCTTTAGAGAGCTGTGATGTGGCGTGCCTGGCTCTGAGGCACTTGGGTCAGCCTCTGTTGTTTAGAAGTGTTACAGACTGTGAATGACACAGACCTGTCAGTTTCATGTTTGTCTGTAACACAGCTCAGGGGCTCCATGCTGAACGCATCCATCCAGTGTTATTGATCCAGGACTAATACCAGCATTGGGATCAATACTACACAATCACATGTGTCCACGTGATGGATTTGACCAGCTTTATTCATTAATGATCAATCAGCTTATTTACTGCATCTGAGTCCAGCTTCATTTAAATGATCCAACCATGAAAATGACATCAGTCCTACAGAAGCACTTAATGCTAACAGGAAGTCATTGATTAAGGTGGAATAACACAGAGAGACACAACCACTCACAGTTAACCTGACCCCACTAACTGCATGTGTTTGGACTGTGGGAGGAAGCCGGAGTACCGGAGAGGACGCACACAAACACGGGAGAACATGAAGCACTGAAACAAAGATGGTGGATTTGACCTCAGGACCAGGCGCGTAATTTCCAGGGGGGTTACGGGGGCCATGACCCCCCAATAATCAGATCCAGCCAATATAATTTCATCATTCCAGTTTATAAAATTATGAATTATTTTGCATAAATATCTTGTTGATTTTCTTTAATCGTTTCAATTATTATCAGCAAAATAGTTTCATATTTAATCATCTAGTAATGTAACCCCGCCTCCTTCGCTGCATACTTGGTATTACCCAACCAGCTTTTTCTGCCAAACCTTCACTGTTTGCTGTGTGTTTGTTAGCACAGTCGCTGGTGCCAGAGGCTGCCAGTGACTTCAGTCTGAGGGTTTGAAGTTTCCATGTCTGTGTGATGTGTGGTGTGAAGGCTGCTGGTTAAACTGGGACTCACTGTTTAAAGCACTGAGTGCTCATAGAGAGATGCTCCATGAGTCCCAGTACAGACTACAAACATGGTGGAAACTTAGCTTTGATATCCACACACTCTGCACGTCTGTGAGTAACTGTGATGAAGATGTGCAGAGATCTGTGTACAAACAGGAGAAAGACTGTAAAGACTCTGTGCTTCTAACAGCCTCTGTTAACATATGTGAGGCTGTTTGTTGTTGTTGCCATGGAGCTTTTCCCAGGCATGATGTCAGCTAATACCAATTTTACTGCAGCTTGGATACCTGAGTCTTCATAGAGCTAATAAGCATAAGATATTTCTTAGCTTCTATTTGATTTTGATTTTTCATGACTTCTGGTCTTATGCATTTAAGACGTGCCACTTATTTTTCTGTCTCTTCATGAACTGCAGTAATTAAACAGTAACTACTCTCTCTGTTCTCAGTGGGCTTCTCTGACTGCACAGATCGCACAAGATTTCTGTTCGACACCTCTGACAAACGTTTTGCAGTAAAGACAGACGGTGTACTGATGGTGAGTGCAGATTCAAAGACTTGCTTGGTACGGTTTTGCAGGTAAACATTTGAATGTACTGCAACAATATCTAACTGACAATCTTAGATGAATAGTGTTTGTGGGATTTTTTGCTGAAAAGAACCGAGCGTTTCTAGCTCTGAGGATATTTGAGCTTTTGCTGACATGAAACCTCCTGAAATGTTGCAACATATTTGAAAAGGAGCAAAAGTTTCTTGGCGACTGAGCACTGTATCATAGACTGCTAACGAACATCACAGAATTTTACTTTGACAAAGTCTGAATGTTTGTCACATTTAGCTTCTTTAAAATCTTTAACATAATTTGTTTTCTTCCAGGTAAAGAGACCAGTGTTTCTTCATGAAGGACACCATGACTTCTTCATCCACTCCTGGGACTCACAAGGCCGCAAACTGACCATTCCTGTCAGTGTGAGCATGGTGAGCATCACTGTATTAACGTGGGCTCAGCAGTAAGATTAGAAACAAAAGGAAACCCATTTGTTCTTCTTCTCAAAATAATTCTTTTTAAAGAAAATATCCCACTTACATCATACTGTTCTTTACTCAGAGCATGAAACCTCAAGTACCTTTTTAATGATTTTGGATACTAAACCAAGGCTCTGCTGTTTCTCTTTATCACTGTGTGTGGCTGCACATGGAAGGGTTGGTTACATTTAGCTAGTGGGTTTCAGAGCTAGTCTTGTTGTTACAGCCACCTTCGACAGTCAATATAATTCTAGTACATCCAATGTATCTCTTCCTCCTCATTGCACTTGATCCAGTTCTGGAAGTGTTCTTCTATCAAACAAAATGTCTGCTTGTTTTCCCAGAATGCAGCTGATGCTCAGGTGCCTGTTCTGCAGGTTCCCGAGCCAGGTGAAGGACTGAGGAGGAGGAGGAGAGACTGGGTTATTCCTCCATTAAATGTTCCTGAGAATCAGAGAGGAATCTATCCCTTAAAAGTAGCTCAAGTAAGGGAACCTCAATTATCTTGTGACAAAAAGTTGATTCTAAAGCATATTTCAGTTTTTTGTTTTCGCCACAGGATCTTTTCCATTTGGTTTTCTTTACAGTTGTCATGGCTGCCGGGGCGAGCCGTGAGGTGTTGTGAGAATGAGGACCCAAAATGCAGGCAATAGACTGATGATATGAGTGACGTTTATTTACAAAGTGGTGGAGTGACAGAACAGGCAATGAGGCATGAGAAATTACTGAAGAAAGCTAAACTGGGCAAACTAAGAGCAAACCTGAAATAATGACAAAATGGGGTGAAGGGCAGAGAGACACAGACCGGAGAACCAAAACACCATGAAACACAGATGAGCCGACAAAGAGCACAGACCGACACACACTAGATATACACACACACAAGGAGACCAGGTAATGACACACAGGTGGGAAGCACAGCTGATCCTAATACACAAGAAGACCGGAGGATACAAGCTGAACACAGTGACAACAGATACTGACCTTCAAAATAAAACAGGAAGTCCACAACACGAACTCAGGGACACGAACAGGGCACACGGGAGGACACAGGATACCAAAATCAGAATAAACTAGAAGAGAAGACAATTATCATACTACAGGAACAGCTACAGGAAATGTGAAAAGGAGTATACCCACTGTATACTCCTTTTCACATTTCCTAAGCTGTCATTTTCAAATGCCACTTGGAAGCAGCATGGTTTGGCAATCATTAAAATACTGTTTTGAAAAGAATAACTGTAAAATGCTCGTGTGTGACTATACCAGTTAAAACGTGGCTGTGCACAATGGGCAGATCATTTGTTCCAAGAATATCCACATAAATGTAAAACAGAATTATAAAACAACAACAACAACAACAGAGAACAGAGATTTTGACAAAAATATAACCACTAACCTGCAGTTACTCATGTCTCCAGAAATACACCAGCCAGGTTTGGTTGTTGAAATGAGCAGCAGTCAGAGAGATTTCATTGATGATTAGTTAGATGATTAGTAAGAGAGCAAACTGCCCCATGTGTGCCACAACAACACTCAGTAATAAGATTTGTTTGTCTTCTCAAATAATTCCTTATTCAGAGATCACAAGATGACTGATTGAATGATCCTGTTGCACACTTAGATTACAAGAAATAGAAACCAGTGTGGCTTTGTGCATCTGCCTTTACTGTATATTCTGCAGCTATATGGACTTAGCACATAGTTACAGGTTTGTACACAGTCTCACACAGCGTTTGTTAGGCACACTGCCTCATGGTGAGTGGCCTGGCAGCCAGAGCTGCTCATTTCAGGAGATGCTCCCTCTTGTGGTGTAACAGAGGAATAATTCTCCTCATTGGAGACTGGGGCACACATTATTTTACAACAACTAAAGAAAATAACATATTTGAACCATCAGGACATTTTAACCAAATACAGTATTGTAATTAAAGATTATGGGGACCGTCTTGTTTTTCTTACAATCCCGATAACAGCATGTAGAAAATTGTAACCTGCCTTCCACCTCAGGCACCTCTTTGCTGTAGCTGTTGTTCAACACTAACTTTTGTTGGAGTCAGGATTTAACTCAGTTCTGTTGTATTTTGTCCAGATCAGCCCTACTTGCGAAACAAGGAAGATCTTTTACAGCATCACTGGTCCTGGAGCTGATCTGCCTCCTGTTGGTCGTTTCACCATGGACAGAGAGACGGGCAATCTGTATGTAACACAGCCACTCAACAGAGAGGAAACAGCTCATTACACGGTAATCATCTTCAGTTTGTACCTGATTATTGCATTTTGATCCCCAATGGAAAACGGTGTTTCGTCTTTCTTTAAAAAAAACATCTTTGTTCCAGTGTTATGTTAAACAGACAATACTGCATAGTTGAGAAAAGCAGGTTTTTGATGTGAAATATTCAGTTTGCAGAAGTATTGAGACTCTTCTGTTGGTTTGTTAAACTTTTCCAGCTGGAAATTTCAGATAATTTCGGTTGTTTTGAAATGGAACATAAAATGACCGTTCTGAGAGGCAGAAGCGGTCAAGTAACAAGACGTGTCACCTCACATCATCTAAATGCACTGCAAAGACGTCTCTTCACTCAACAATCAGCTCTGCCTTGTTTGTATCGTGTAGAGATAATTGAATCTGTTTAAAGGTGAATCTGAAACTTTCTAAATGACACATGTTAAAATCTTCTCTGTAGTTTGAATCACATGCTCTGGTAGAAGGACAAGGACACGAGGATTATCCTATGGAGATTATAGTCAATGTGATCGACCAGAACGACAACGAACCTTATTTTACGGTGGAGTACAACGCAAATGTTGCTGAGGCCACGGCCATCGGTATGTATAGAAACCTTATTACCTCTGGACGTCTTCGGTTTTTGTTCCTGTTTATAATTCTTATCCATGATGGAGTTTTCACCAAGTCCACTATATTTAATGAATCTCAAGATACCAGAGACTTAAAGACGATCAAAATAACACCTAAAGCACCAGAGAATGATTTGGGTTGGAAGGAAATTAGCAGACCTTTCGGATTACGTCCATTTTATTTAGTAAATCTTGTAAATGAAGCAGTGTGAAGACCTTCAGGAACTTCTTTTTTATTTCCTCCACTCCAGGGACTGAGGTGGTTAGGGTTGAGGCCAAAGACGACGATGAGCCAGATAATCTCAACTCAGATCTCCGCTATCGTATTCTGAACCAGGACCCACCGCTGCCCACTGACAACATGTTTGAAATCAACCCAGTTACTGGAAGCATCAGAGTCACTGGTAGAGGATTAGACAGAGTGGTGAGATTTGTTAAACACAAGTGTCCTTTTACACCTAAGGGCTGAAAAACATTTCATAATGAATCAGGATCAGCAGTCTGCCTGTCACTGCTGGAAATCAGTCACAAAGAGGGTGCTGCAAAAACACATGTTGGTTTTTTCATAGTGAAACTTGACACAGCCTCCAAAGTATAGGTCTAGTTTATCTGTCTACATTTCTGGTTTGTGTCATACTTCTGGACACACAATTCATACTTAGCAAATAGTTTGTCAGACAAGTCTGTGTCTTCCATGCAGACTACAGGAGATCAGAGTAATCTGTTTCTGGTGCAGCATCGTAAAACTCTTTGAGACTGGCTTCACAGAGCAACAACAACAGCCTCATGCCAAACGGTCAAGGAATACTTTATTTTAAAAAGTTTGGGCACGCCTCTCAACAGCATCATGTTTGTCATAAGCAAAATATTAAATGAGTTTAGCTTCAGCTTTTCAGCAGAATCAGCCTTCATAGATGAAGAGCTTTAGTCAGTCTGAAGGCTGTGTTACAGTCTGTAAACTGATGTCAGTGTTTCCTCCTTCCTGTTAATGAGCTGATCTACCTTAACAGTCCTCGTCTCTTAACAGAAATATCCACAGTACACTCTGACAGTACAAGCAGCAGATCTGGCGGGAGAAGGGTTAACTGGACAAACAAAAGTCATCCTCACGGTGACGGACAGCAATGACAACACTCCAGTCTTCATTCAGAGCGTAGTAAGTATGAAGTAACTGGAAACTTCCTGTTTAACAGAGTGAAAAGGCAGCAGTTAAAGCAGCACACATTCAGTCTGTATCTAACTGCCTTACTAATGTTGCACTCACACATGCTGACACAGCAAAAACCCACAATGGGTTTATGTTCATGACAAAATGACATTCATACAAAATGATCTTCCAATAAATGGCAAAGATTTTATTGAATCTAAATCTCAAAACAAACAGCAAGAAAACTCTTAGCAAGCAACGATGCTCAGTGATGCTCAGATGTATTTAAAGTCTTTGCATGATAGCTTCTTCTCACTCTGGGTCACGGTCGCCATAAATTGTGAGTTGTGGCTTTTTTGTGCCAAAAGACACAAAAAATTATTTACTGCACAGTTGTAGACTTGCATTAAGTAATGAACCTAATATAATGACCAGTGTTGGTCAAGTTACTTGAAAAAAGTAATCAGTAACTAATTACTGATTACTTCCCCAAAAAAGTAATCCCGTTACTTTACTGATTACTTATTTTCAAAAGTAATTAATTACTTAGTTACTTAGTTACTTTTTAAAAACACGATTTACAACCTGAATAGGTGATAAAGCGATAGAGCTTTCAGCCCAATTCTACTTTTTCTGCATAATCCATCATACAAAATGTAATCAAATGAAAAAGTCTCTTTTTAAAACTTGTTTTATTAATTTTAATCTTTTAACTTTATGCATGAAGGAAAAACTTAATTATATGCAACATTATCTGACTGGAAGAAATTTGTTTAACATTTAAACCTATTTTCTGCACATTCCAGCACATAAAATAAAATATTTTTTTGTGTTTACGCTCAGTCTTTCAAATAGATGCAAGTAAAACACAGCAGAAAATAAATAAAGTCAAAGACTAGCGGTCCTGTTGCTCTATTTTCACCTGTAAAGCAGGAGTGGGGTAGGCGGAGGTTTGCCCTGGTGCAGGTGTGCCGCAGCGGTCAGTGGAAGAATCCACGAGTTTCTCTGTGAATTTCACATTACAGTCGTAGTGCACTCGCTGCTTGCTTGGAAGTTTAGCGTTTTTTTCGCTGTAAAAAGAAGTTTTCTTCCCACGCACAGCGGACACTAATGTTTTTGTCACTTTTTATGGACTCAAACTCAAAGTAAGGTCAGTACTTCCACGCTTTAAACGCTGCATGCTCATACTCTCTCCCGCACTCGATATATGATCTATTGTTGATCTGCACACAGCTGTTGTCACGAACGTCGCACTCGCTTACGTCAATGTCATGTGACATTCTCGCAAAAAACTCACGGTTTTAGTAACGCAGTAACGCAGCGTTCCTACGGGAAAGTAACGGTAATCTAATTACCGTTTTTGCAATGGTAATCCCTTACATTACTCGTTACTTGAAAAAAGTAATCGGATTACAGTAACGCGTTACAAGTAACGAGTTACAAGTAGGGATGGGTATTGATAAGATTTTAACGATTCCGATTCCATTTTCGATTCTGTTTAACGATTCGATACTTTATCGATTCTTTAAAAAAAGGAGAACACTAAGGTCGATTAGCTTAGAACTGTTTTATATCTTATCTTTGAACAAGATAGGCTCTTCAATGGGGTGTCACAGGGTCCCCAGGATAAAAAAAATGTAAATGTAAAATAATAAAATAAATATTCTTCTGTAGTATAACATAAATTATTCTGTAGCAATTACACAAGGATATCCAGTAATGTCCCTGCCTACAATTAAACACATTCACTTACCGAAAATCGGGGGCATCTGCTGTGACAAATGGGTCCAAGCCTTTGACCACAAACTTAGTCACTGCTCGGTGACATTCATCCTGGCCTGAAAGGAGACGCTACCGGTAGACTGCAGCGAGAACTGCCAGCATCTGAGCCAGCCAGACTCTGTCTGTCTCTCTCATCACGGTCACCTAAATGCAGCGCACAGTAATGGCAGGTTTTGTAATAAGGCAGATCGCGTTAACATAATATGCACTGTTAGTTGATTATTTACCTGCCGCATTAATGGGAGAGGACGTGCAGACGTTACCTCTGCTGCTGAGTTGAGATTCACGAGTCCGGAGCGGAATTAAAAACACTACATTCATTTAAGGTTATCGCGTGTTTTGTGAGCAAATGCTTTTGCATGTTCGTAGTGTTTCCTCCCTTAAATGAAATATCTACTTTGCAAGTATTGCAAGTTGCCCTGTTGTCATCCGTTCTCGTAAAGTATAAACAAACTTTTGACCGTTTGAGCCGCCATGTTTCCTACCAGGTAAATGACGCTCCGCAACGTGGTGACGTCATTCGGGGCGACTGGAATCGATAAGGGAATCGTTTGCAAAAATGGCAAACGATTCCAAGGAACTGAAACAGTGGGAACCGGTTCTCAACAAGAACCGGTTTTCGATACCCATCCCTCGTTACAAGTAACGCTTTACTGCCCATCTCTGATAATGACACAGACTACAAAATGAGGCCATTATTCTCTATTCCTAGTGAGGAGTCTTTAGATCGGTTTTCACTGCCGTGATTTCTGACCCATCCTTTATTTTCTCACAGTATAAGGCAACAGTTGATGAAAACAAAAAGGATGTTGAGATTGTTAGGATGATCGTAACAGATGAGGATGAACCACAAACTCCAGCCTGGAACGCAAAGTTCAAGATCATCAGTGGTGATCCTGATGGACTTTTCACAGTAAAAACGGGAACTAACAAACAGGAAGGAATCCTTTCTACTGCAAAGGTAGGAAGAAAATCAGGAATTCTTGCATAACATTGGGAGAGACTTATCATCTATGAATATCTGTGTCACGTGATGGCAGCGTTTTTTGATTTCTTGTTACCTCATAAAAATCTGTGCCAACACCCTTGTTGGGCTTTTTTTTATTTTTTTTTCTGTCTTCCTTCCAACCAGGAGCTGGACTTTGAGAGGCCCAGCAAGCTCACGCTGTTGGTTTCAGTGGAGAATGAGATTCCTTTTGCTCCTGGTGTTTCTGTGGTCACTTCTACCGCCACAGTGGTGGTGAATGTGAGAGATGTGAATGAAGCTCCAGTGTTTGATCCAAAGGAGAAGCTTGTGGTAAAACCAGAGGACCTCGCTGTGGATGAAGTCGTGGTGCAGTACACCGCTTCAGACCCAGACACTGCACGCAAGCAGACAGTCTCGTAAGTCGGGGGGGGGGGGACCTCATAAGTGCTGCAAACATTCAATTTCTTTCTAAACATTCACTTAAGTTTGGAGCTAAAACCCTAAGTCAGGTTTGTTTTTCCTAAGGAACTAAGGATTAAATTTGTGGATGAAACCCTAAATGGTTAAATCTCACAGATAAATGTCGAGTATTTAGATTCTTTCTTCTGTCTGATGGTCGAAATTCATTCACTGTCCTCATGTTGGGCAGATAAAATTACAGAATACTGTCTATAGCAATAAAACACTGAAAAACTGTCTACCATAGTAGTATATTAGGCCCTTAAAAGACCCAAATACAGTTAATTATACTGACATTGTCTCAATTTGTAATGTTAAGGTCTTAAATCATTTTTAAACCCTTAGTTGTAAGAAGCTCATGAGGTATTGTCACCACCCTACTGGATGGACAGCAAGGTTTGTGAATCCGATAACCCAAGAATGAGGCAACTTAGGACATTCAAATTCATACCATAGCTGCATCTACTAGGAGGCTGATGGATAGTACTAGTGGCCACCAGTATTTTTAAATGATGCAAGAACCCTGTAACAGTTAATGTGTTTAATTCTCACTGATGTATCACCGTGTATTTAGCCTGAAGAGGAAGCAGAGGATGTCCACAATCAAATAACACACTGTGCCATATTGTGAAACATGCTAATTGTAATCATCCTGCCTGCACAGTATTGCCATCTTTTCTGTGACTGTCTTGTACAGGTACAAAATATTGACTGACCCTGCAGGCTGGCTGAACGTGGACAGGGACACAGGCCTTATTAAAGTGAGAACATTCATGGACAGAGAGGCTCCCTTCGTCACAAACAACAGATACACTGCAACCATTGGTGCATATGATAATGGTAGGTGGCAGTTAAGACTATTACAATTTATAACTTTTAATAAAATTCCCATTTCTGAAAAGTTATGGAAGAACACTTGTTCAATTGGATAAGTTGGGCTAGCCTGTATAATGTCCCTATAAAGTTGCAAGACAAGAAATTCTATATTGCACAGACTATTACTGAATGATGGAACGGAATCTTTTTTCAATATAAATTCCAGCACAAATTTCCTGGGACATTCACAACTAATAACATTGCAACCCTTAATTTGAATCATTTAATAATTAGTAATTCAGTAATTAATTTGATCTCAGCCATTAGTTTTAGCCCTCAAATCTTTGTTTTAAAAGCCAAGTGTCAGTTATAAGGATCAGAGGTCTAGAGGAAAGTCTGTGGGCATTACTATGAACTTGGGTTTCTTCAATAAAGTGAAATATCATTGTACTAAATGTTATTCTCCTGATGTGTGTGTTCTGCTACCAGATGCAGTCCCAGCTACAGGAACTGGTACCCTGATCATTCAGCTGGAAGATGTCAATGACAATGCTCCTATCGTTGATCTGCGTTACATTAAGGTATCTTATTTCCCATCAGCTCAACAGCGCTTTTGTGTTGAACACATCTAATAGTGCAGAATCGTTCTATGTAAAGTCAATGTATTTATAAGCACAATTTAAAAACGATACAGGTTGACCAAAATGTTCAAATAAATTGAGTAAAACAGAGCTTTAAGTTCTGTTAGAACTGTGTGAGGTTAAGCAGGAGCTAATCCATTTAGGCTTAAAAACAAACAGAATTTCGAAGTCATTTCTAAAATGTTCTAGAAGCCAGTGAAAAAGAGCCAACACATGGAAAAAATGGTCTTGTTTACGTGTGCCTGTCAGGAGTCGGGCTGCTGCATTTTAACAAGTAGTAGACGAGAGAGCAGAGCACGGCTGACTCCAAAATGCTCTGTTGCAGTAATCAAGCCTGGATCAAATAAAGGCATGAATTACTTTCTCAAACAGTAAAATATAGTGAACTTAGGATGGGGTCAATTAAAAAGTGCAATGTGCAGTCATGTGATACAGCATATCAGCATAAAGAAAAGCTTCACTGTGACTTTGTTTCCTCAGGTGTGCAACAAGGATCCAGCTCCTCAGCTGTTGTCAGTAACAGATGAAGATGGACCAGAATTTGGACCTCCCTACTCGGTGTCTTTACAGGGCATGTCAAAGACCAACTGGACCGCTAGGATGAATGACTCCAGTATGTACACTGCTAACATGTGACAAGTATAAGCTGATAAGATGGCCAGACTTTTAAATACTTTGGTTCAGAAACCAAAATATGTGTTTTTCCTGCTAACATGTGATTTGCAAATGTCAGGATTGTAAGTCAGACATAATTCAGTGATCACCACTGAACATTGAGATTAGAGTGATTGGTGCAACATGGCTTTGAAGAGGTGGTAACGCTTTGTGAAAGTGAGACAAAACAAATCCATGAACACAGAATTATAAAGTAAAATATCTGCTGTCTTGTTTATTTCAGGAACAGGCATCATCTTGAATTTAGCCACTGAGCTGCCCAGTGGAGAGTACAGTGTTATACTGAGAGTGGCAGACAAACATGGCTTGGAGCAGGTCAGCATCATCAAAGCTGAAGTGTGTGACTGCAGGGGCGCAGAACCGACATGCCCGGTGTAGCATCCAGTCGAACTGAGAAGGCCAGAACTGATGGTTGTTGAATGACCTTTATTATTCCTTGCCGTGTATCAGACAACGAACCAACGTAAGAGCTAAACAAACAAATAAAACAATTACCATATTATTCATGTAACACCATTTCAACCGCTCATTACGCTGGTCTAACCATTTTCTATTAAACTATTGTAACGTTCTCAAAAACCAGACGTTTCGATCTCAGTTTGTCCGTTTATTTGGTGACACAGGCAAACGGGCCGTTAACTCCGGGGAGAGTGCTCTCTTACAACACCTCACTTCAGCCCCGCACAGTCACACACAACAACAACCAGGACCCCCCTTCCTGCACACATTAACACCCTTTTTCCTGCAGCACAACCAAACATGTATCTTAAAGAAACAACAGCGTGCAGAGATAACCAACCTGACTGTAACATAACATTTAACCATCGTTACACTGCCCCCCCAGCAATATGTTCCTCGTTCCCGAGGGAACAACACAGTCTCTGAGGCGGGGTGGTAGCCTACGCTCCCTCCTTGACCTCCTGAGCCCCTGGGGTGTACACGGAGCTTCTGGGCTTTGAGGTGAAGAGTCCGAGGGAGGGGAACGCAGCTCCGGCCGGGGGTACCTCTGTGCAGGGTCATGGGAGCTCTGTACACGTCTCTCAGGGAAGGAGGGGAGGGACTGCCCTCTATACGGGGCCATCTGGTCTCTGTGCAGCACCACTTTCCTCCCTCTAGGAGGCAACTGCACTCTGTAGACAACTTCCCCCACTCGCTCCAGGACGCTGCAGGGCCCCAACCAGCTGCTATCCAGTTTAGGACACAGTCCTTTCTTTCTCTTTGGGCTGTAGACCCACACCAGCTCCCCAGCACGGAAGTGCCTCCCCTTAGTGGTGATGTCATAATTCCTCTTTTGGCGCAGGCCTGCCTTCGCCAGCTGCGCCCGGGCGTAGGAATGTGCAGAATCCAGCCGGTCCTGCAGCCTCCTTGCGTAGTCCCGGCCTGGTGGTTCCTCTGGCGCGTCCGGGGGCTTCCCAAAAGCCAACTCCGCAGGAGTTCTAAGCTCTCTCCCTAACATGAGCAGGGCAGGCGTACATTGGGTGGAGTCTTGCCTCATTCCTCTTGCCAAGGGTGCAAACTCCGGTGAACACTTAAACACTTCGGCCCGTTTCTCATGGGGTGCTGCTAGCTTGCATGACACACATGTCTAAGCTAAAAAATAGCACATGGATGTAAGTAACGTAAGTACAGAACAAAAAGGTTTCCAGATAGCTCACAATACAAACGCAGCAACATACTGTACATTGGAAACACACTTATCATACTTATCAAAGTATTATCATAACTTACATGGACTTTGTACAACTTATTCTCTTCGCGCGACAGACTGTTTACATGTCCATACATGTTACGGGGCATGCCTCTGAGCACATCTGTCCTTAGTGCGACTGCGCATCCAGTTCCGACAACCCCCACAAGGATGACTTAAGGTACAGATCAGCGGTTCATTACACTCCCACCAATCATGCTATGATTTACAAACTAGCTAATCATACATGATTTGAACAACAACAAATGAAACCACTTCAACCAATATACAGGTGTACAAACATCATAGAGCAGGTGCCACCTGGACTGTTACATTGTTTATGTCAGCATGTCAGTTCCTCTCAGATAATAACGTGGTTGTTATTATTCTCTTTTAACAAGAACCACCAGTTTTTGAATAGGCCGCTCGATAATGGGGGGCTTGAAAGCACGGTCCTGTTTCTTGGTCCGACTTTGGACTCCTATTTGAACTTTGACCCGACGGACTAAACCATCATCGCCTTCGATAGTTTCAACAATACGTCCCAGTTGCCACTGACACCTTGGTAACATATCTTCCTTGATGATAACAATGTCATTCACTTTTAGATTACGCCGGGTTTTGTGCCACTTCTGTATTGTGGAGACATTCATGAGGTATTCTCTTTTCCACCTACCCCAGAACTGCTCAGTTAAGTATTGTACTCTACGCCACCTCTTTGCTGCATACAAGTTTTCTCTCACAAATTTCCCAGGTGGTGGTAGAGCAACTTTGGACATCATCAGTATAAGATGGTTCGGAGTAAGAGGTTCAGGTGCCTTTGGGTCACAGATACTGCCCACAGTCAAAGGGCGGCTATTTACAATAGCCATGGCCTCATAAAACAAAGTTCTAAGAGAGGCATCGTCTAGTCTTCCTGCACACTGAGCGGTAGTGGCATTTAGCACATTACGAATGGTCCTAATTTGGCGTTCCCAGATGCCACCAGCATGACTTGCAGAAGGAGCATTGAAAACGAACTCACACTGTTTGTCTGCCAGGAAAGCCTCCAGTGCCTGCATGTCACATTGTTTGAGAGCCTCTCTGAACTCATTTCTGGCTCCTACAAAGTTTGTGCCTTGGTCACAGTGGAGTTGGCAAACAGCTCCTCTGAGGCTGATGAAGCATCTAAGGGCATTGATGAATGCATCTGTTGATAGGTCTTCTAGCATCTCGATATGGACAGCACGTGAAGACATGCATGTAAAGAAAAGCCCATACCTTTTGTACTCCTTGCGGCCCCGCTTGATGGAAAATGGACCAAAACAATCCATACCAGAGTACGAGAAAGGAGCGGAGGCTTCAGTCCTTTCTTTCGGGAGCTCTGCCATGCGTTGCTCCTCGGTGGGGCGCCGAAGTTTTCGACATTGCACACATTTATGTATTAACTTGGCAACTGCTTTGCTTCCCCCAAGCACCCAAAACCCATTTGCTCTGAGTTCTGCTAGAGTTTGACTGCGACCCTGATGACAGATGGTGGCATGGTAATGAGACAGTATTAGTCTTGTAATGTGACTTTCCTTTGGAAGGATGACCGGGTGTTTTAGTTCTCGACTGAGCGTTGCCTTTGTCAGTCTTCCACCGACACGAAGTAGTCCTTCATCTAAGATGGGATCAAGACAGCTTAGGGGGCTAGAGCATGGAAGAGAGTTGCCCTTCTGAAGTGTCTTTATGTCTTGCAAAAATGCTTGTCGCTGAACCAGACTGATTACTAGCTCACAAGCCTTTCTCCTTTCCTCCACCGTTACAATGCTGCTGACACGATCTGACTTCATGCCTAGTCTCTTAATTCTTGCAACTACTCTAATGAGCGTTGTCCAGCTGGAAAAGCGGCTTAGACGGTTCAGAATGTCATTTTGCTCATTGGCATGGGTGGCAAAGGTTTTCACCGATTTAACTTCAGGGTCACAGACTAGCAAATCTGGTGAAAAATGTAGTGTTGGGTGTATCTCAGGTTTCCATAGAAATTTAGGACCCGATAACCAGTTCGTTGACAGAATGTCCCCTGCACAAAGACCTCTCGAAGCGTGGTCAGCTGGGTTTTCTGCCGTATCCACATAGTGCCACTGAGCAGGGTCTGTTGTTTCTCGGAGCTCCCCGAGGTGGGAAGGACCCTACCAAGTCCTCCTGGCCACACCAACAGCCTGCAAAATTGCTGAACGACCTTCCTGGATTCATCAGAGCCACTGTAAAAAAGTGAGTGACAGCCCATAGACACTGAGACGCCAGCACCCCTGCCTGTTAGTGATCTGGGAGGTGGAGAGAGGGCTGTTTGGGTAAATCCCGCCCTTGTTCTTCTCGCCCCTAGTCTACTCACTCACAGGACCAGGTGTGTTCGGTCATCATGAAGACCATACTCGTTCTAATGGCCAGTGTCACAATTCTGTTGGGACTGCTGTTACTGATTCCACAAGAAGAACAACAGCACCACCTGGAGACAAGACTGACACATGACACAATACATCCAGACGACATGACGCAAGATCACCACCACCCATGGATGAACAATGCCTGGTACCGTTACGTGTACAACTCCACAAGAGACAAAAACTGTTACATCTGTTCACACATGCCTCTCACTGCAAAACACTTGACCCTGTACGGCACACCCGCACCGCTAAATGAAGGACTGTGCATATATGGGAAAGCAGCCCGCGGACATTGTGATAACCAAACAATGAGAAAATTGGAGAAGTGGATATGTCTGGGAGACCCTAACGTCCAGAACATCAACGTCACCGCAACAGTAGGACAAGAGGACCCGACCTATCTGATGGACCTATGCACTAATATCACCAACACGTCAGAGCCTAACAGGTACACGTACGCCTGTGAGGACAAACACTGGGTGAATATGTCACTCAGCACCCCAAACATCACCGTGCTGGCTGTGGTGACCACGTACACTTTTCCCTTATGTGTCATGTTTGTCAACATCACCAAAGGAGCAACTCACTACAGCCTATCTGGCACATGCCAATACACCCTGACAGTACCAACTCGTACAAAGAAACTCTACTGGGTCGAGGGGACCGGCTGGTGGTGTCAAGGATATGACAAACAACCCCAAACATACCTAGCCGTGCCCGAAAACTACGAAGGACAATGTGTGCCACTGATGCTAAGCGATCACACCTTCGTGATAACAGCAGGAGCAGCCCGTGCGCGGACACGCCGGAGACGAACAATACAACCACACGACCCAATTTGGGGCTCTGACGTCCCAAAGGAATTCAAGCTTTGGACCACAGGACAAAAGGTCGCCCATGCCCTTTTCCCAGGGGTAGGAGTTGGAAAGCACGCCCTTAGAATTGAAACTCTGAACTACCGTTTTGGACTGTTCCTGAATGCATCCTGTAGAGTGAATAACGCACAGAATGAAGAAATCGACGCCTTGCGCCTTAGTACAATGCAACACCGTGTGGCGTTAGACATGATTTTGGCCGAGAAAGGCGGCCTTTGTGTGTTGTTCAATACAACCTGCTGCACCTACATCCCTAATAATGTGCATTCCACTGACATGTCTGACGCACTGAACACGCTACGTGAGCTCAGACGAGTACAGCAGCAAGATTACACACACAACACCGAGGACTGGCTCACGTGGCTGTTTAGCGGGTCATGGAAGTCATTGCTCACTAAAGTTGATCATGTACGTTTTCACAAAATGATACTCTAGTTGAAAATGCTTCTGCAAGTGACTAGTAGTTGAAGTACATAAATATATATGAACAACAGCAGGGAATGTTAAGGGATTTTGTGATTTTATGATGTTTTTCCTTTTTGATACATCTTCCTTTTTAATGTTTCATTTACTCAGTTCTCCTTATAATGCTCCATTTGCTCATTTACTCACATGCTCCTGTTGAGAAAGGCTTGGAAAGCACATAGTGTTCACATATCTTTATGTTTTGTCTTTGCTTCTTCTCACACACATACACATGAGCCCCGCAGTATTCGCTGACTCCTGTGAAAGTCTCTTGCAGACACCCTTGGAAACAGGACCCAACTGGCTTCTGTTTTCCTCGAGATAGAAACTACACACACACACACACATATACACTGTGTCCCATACATGCCCAGATTGTCCTTTACAGCCTGACAAAACAGGGAATGCCATGATGTATAAATAAAGCTGACTGCAAAGCCTCGGGGTGGGTATCACCCGATCACTCACCCGTGCGCACGTAGTTCTCTGAACAAAACTCTGACTGTTTCTGTATTCTTTCAATGTTTAAAAATGTCTTGCCACTGACAGATTAGCTGAACACGATTTGCGACAAACACATGTAATCGCCGTGCCTCATTGCTGATGTAGGCCAATACAACTTGGGAATCAGTCCAAAAGAATTCCTTGTCAATCTGCATGCCGAGCTCTGTTTTTAACATGACACTTAGTCTTGCGGAGATTACTGCAGCCGAAAGCTCCAGCCTTGGGATGCTCATGAGCTTTGTTGGTGCAACTCTTGCTTTGGCTAACACAAGGCTACAGTGTACTTCATCCTTTCCATTCTTGTATCTGAGGTAGGAACATGCACCATAACCTATGTTACTGGCGTCGGAAAAGTGGTGTAGTTCCACTCTCACTATGTTGCCAAAGTCTGGAGGATGGTAGCATCTGGGTATCACTATTTCCTTTAGCCTGTGTAGATCCCTTTTCCATTGCTCCCACCGTGAATGTAGGCTATCGGGAAGCTGATCATCCCAACCTATGCCCATGCGACACAGCTCCTGGAGAATACATTTACCACTCAGGATAAAGGGAGCTACGAGACCAAGAGGGTCGTAGAGGGACGAAACAGCAGACAGGATGCCACGGCGAGTTGAGGGTTGATCCCTTTTGTCAATGTTGAAGCTGAACGTGTCACTTTCTATTGACCACTGAATGCCAAGTACGTGACCCTCTGCTGTTGAATCCAGGCTAAGGTTGAGAGGCCCAGTGGTTACTGCCCTTTCTGAAGACGCAACACCAGATAGCACCTCCACCTTGTTCGAGTTAAATTTGTGCAAGTGTAAACCTCCAGTCTTACACAGCTGTTGTGCGTTGATAATCAGGTCTGTAGCTTCTGTGACTGATGGGACGCTAGTTAGTCCATCATCAACGTAAAAGTTCTTTTCAATGAAAGCAGCCGCCGAAGGATAATCGGCTTCGCATTGCTGTGCAAGATATTTAAGGCCGAAATTGGCACACCCTGGAGAGGAACCAGCACCGAAAAGGTGCACCGCCATTCTATACTCTTGGGGTTCTGTTTCCAGCTGACCGCCTTTCCACCATAGGAACCTCAGGTAGTTCCGCATGTTGGGTGGGACATAGAACTGATGGAACATTTTTTCAATGTCGCAGGTGATGGCTACTGCTTCCCTCCTAAAGCGGCAGAGAACTCCTACTAGAGAGTTTACCAGATCAGGGCCAGTCAATAAGGTGTCATTCAGAGAGATGCCCTGAAACTTGGCTGAACAGTCGAAGACCACCCTAAGTTTATCTGGTTTCCTAGGATGGTACACCCCATGATGTGGGATGTACCAAATTGTCTCTCCCTCATGTGCAGGGGAGGCTGGTCCTGCAACACCCTTGCTGATGGTTTCCTCCATGATTGCTGAAAATAAATAAATAACTGAAAAGTGGGGTGTGCGTAATCATTCAGCCCCCTGAGTCAATACTTTGTAGAACCACCTTTTGCTGCAATTACAGCTGCCAGTCTTTTAGGGTATGTCTCTACCAGCTTTGCACATCTACAGACTGAAATCCTTGCCCATTCTTCTTTGCAAAACAGCTCCACAACTGCCCTGTGACGGCCTCAGAGGTTTTCTAAGAGAATATTTAGAGCAACAACACCATTAAGTCCAAAGAACAACTGCAAAGTGGGGTGTGTGTAATTATTCAGCCCCCTTTGGTCTGAGTGCAGTCAGTTGCCCATAGACATTGCCTGATGAGTGCTAATGACTAAACAGAGTGCACCTGTGTGTACTCTAATGTCAGTGCAAATACAGCTGTGATAGCCTTAGAGGTTGTCTAAGAGAATATTGGGAGCAACAACACCATGAAGTCCAAAGAACACACCAGACAGGTCAGGGACAAAGTTATTGAGAAATTTAAAGCAGGCTTAGGCTACAAAAAGATTTCCCAAGCCTTGAACATCCCACGGAGCACTGTTCAAGCCATCATTCAGAAATGGAAGGAGTATGGCACAACTGTAAACCTACCAAGACAAAGCCGTCCACCTAAACTCACAGGCCGAACAAGGAGAGCGCTGATCAGAAATGCAGCCAAGAGGCCCATGGTGACTCTGGACGAGCTGCAGAGATCTACAGCTCAGGTGGGGGAATCTGTCCATAGGACAACTATTAGTCATGCACTGCACAAAGTTGGCCTTTATGGAAGAGTGGCAAGAAGAAAGCCATTGTTAACAGAAAACCATAAGAAGTCCCGTTTGCAGTTTGCCACAAGCCATGTGGGGGACACAGCAAACATGTGGAAGAAGGAGCTCTGGTCAGATGAGACCAAAATGGAACTTTTTGGCCAAAATGCAAAACGCTATGTGTGGCGGAAAACTAACACTGCACATCACTCTGAACACACCATCCCCACTGTCAAATATGGTGGTGGCAGCATCATGCTCTGGGGGTGCTTCTCTTCAGCTGGGACAGGGAAGCTGGTCAGAGTTGATGGGAAGATGGATGGAGCCAAATACAGGGCAATCTTGGAAGAAAACCTCTTGGAGTCTGCAAAGACTTGAGACTGGGGCGGAGGTTCACCTTCCAGCAGGACAACCACCCTAAACATAAAGCCAGGGCAACAATGGAATGGTTTCAAACAAAACATATCCATGTGTTAGAATGGCCCAGTCAAAGTCCAGATCTAAATCCAATCGAGAATCTGTGGCAAGATCTGAAAACTGCTGTTCACAAACGCTGTCCATCTAATCTGACTGAGCTGGAGCTCTTTTGCAAAGAAGAATGGGCAAGGATTTCAGTCTGTAGATGTGCAAAGCTGGTAGAGACATACCCTAAAAGACTGGCAGCTGTAATTGCAGCAAAAGGTGGTTCTACAAAGTATTGACTCAGGGGGCTGAATAATTACGCACACCCCACTTTTCAGTTATTTATTTGTAAAAAATGTTTGGAATCATGTATGATTTTCGTTCCACTTCTCACGTGTACACCACTTTGTATGGGTCTTTCACATGGAATTCCAATATAATTGATTCATGTTTTTGGCAGTAATGTGACAAAATGTGGAAAAGTTCAAGGGGGCCGAACACTTTTGCAAGCCACTGTATAGGCCAATCTCCAACCTTCCTTTCATTTCGAAAATCCTTGAAAGAGTATGTCTGTGAAGGTTCTCAGTAATCCAGGTCATCGTAGTCTAAGCAGCTTGGAAAGAAAAGCGTCTGGACTTCTTTGAGTTGCTTGAAGACGTTTCACCTCTCATCCAAGAAGCTTCTTCAGTTCTAAGGGTCAAATGGTGGAGAGTCCCAGATTTAAACCCAGTGGGAGTTTCCCCCCAAAGAGGGACAAAGGACACCCTGATGATCCTCTACCTAATCACATGAGCCAAGGTGTGAAAGCGGGTGTGGGTCACAATCAGCCAGGGTTTTGGGTGAGCTCATTGTGAAATCTGGCCCCACATTATCATGTGATTTCCTGAGGTCAGATGGCCCAGGATGTGAGTGGGCGTTAAGGCGTCTGGGAAGGATCTCAAAACTGGATTATAGATGGCAGACAGTTGGTGTCGTAAACCCCCGCCTCTGTTCAAAGATGGTCGCTCACAGTGGACATGGATGGCTTCTTTCACTCCTCTTTCAAACCATCTGTCCTCTCTGTCCAATATGTGAACATTGGCATCCTCAAAAGAGTGACCTTTGTCCTTTAGATGCAGATGGACTGCTGAGTCTTGTCCTGTGGAGGTGGCTCTTCTATGTTGTGCCATACGTTTGTGAAGTGGCTGTTTGGTCTCTCCGATGTAGAGGTCTGGGCATTCCTCACTGCACTGTACAGCATACACCACGTTGTTAAGTTTGTGTTTAGGAGTTTTGTCTTTCCGGTGAACCAGTTTTTGTCTGAGTGTGTTGCTGGGTCTGAAGTACACTGGGATGTCGTGCTTGGAGAATACTCCTGAGTTTCTCTGATACACCGGTTGCGTCTGTCTTTCTTATCCTCCCTCGCTGGTGTCTGATCTTCTTTTCTGTGCATCTTTGCTGACTTTATAAATGCCCAATTAGGATAACCGCATGTTTTAAGTGCTTCCTTTACATGTGTGTGTTCCTTCTTTTTCCCTTCAGGCTTAGAGGGAACATGTTCTGCCCGGTGTTGTAGGGTCCTGATTACCCAAGTTTGTGTTCCAGAGGGTGATGGGAGTCAAAGAGGAGGTACTGGTCCGTTTGTGTGGGCTTCCGGTAAACTTCAATGTTGAGGTTGTCATTCTCTTCAATGTGCACAGCGCAGTCCAGGAAAGGCAAACAGTTATCCTTTGTGTCTTCCCTGGTGAACTTGATGTTTTTATCCACGGTGTTAATGTGCGCAGTGAAGGATTCCACTTCTTGTGTTTTGATTTTGACCCAGGTGTCGTCTACATATCTGTACCAGTGGCTGGGTACTCTCCCATTAAAAGAGCCAAGAGCCTTTCTTTCCACTTCCTCCATGTAAAGGTTGGCTACAATAGGTGACACGGGGGAGCCCATGACATAGCCAGGTTTTTGTCTGTAGAAACCATCGTTGTATCTGAAATATGTTGTGGTAAGGCAGAGGTCTAACAGTGTGCAGATCTGATCGGGTGTGAAGTTGGTCCTGTCTTCCAAGGAGCTGTCTTCTTGTAGTCGCTTTCTGACAGTCTCCACTGCCTCTGTGGTGGGTATTCAATTGAAGAGGGAGGCTACATCAAAGGACACCATGGTTTCATCTGGATCCAGGGTAAGTTTCTGGACCGTGTCGGTGAAGTTGGTGGAGTTCTTGATGTGATGTGGGGTGTTCCCCACAAGAGGTGCTAGGACGGTAGCAAGGTGTTTCAAGATGTTGTTAGTGGCTGAGTTTATGCTACTGACAATGGGTCTGAGTGGGACACCTTCTTTGTGGATCTTAGGAAGTCCGTAAATGCAGGGTATGGCCTCTACCCAGGGGATGACCCTGGGTAGAGGCCATTGTCAGTAGCATAAACTCAGCCACTTACAACATCTTGAAACACCTTGCTACCGTCCTAGCACCTCTTGTGGGGAACACGGTTCAATATTTTTTCGATATAAAAAAATGTTCATGCCTTTTAATTTGTCATTTATTCAAATTATAAACATATATTTTAACTCAAAAGTACAGTTTTTAAATTTAATGTTGCTGAAACAACAAAATAATAAAAAAAATTAATCTATCTGATCGAGAAATCACTCATTTTTGGAAAAGAGAGTTTATTACAGAGAAATGGCTCTTTCCAAAATAAAAGCTATAATATACCCTTCTTCTGGGCTGTATTCTCAGCAGCATTTTAAACATATCAGGTCCCCATAAGGAGAATCATGTGCTAACGGCTGTCTAAATGCCTCGGGTAAAGTTTGTAGCATGCGTGGTTGTTGTTTTTGTCTGCCTCCACTTGTCTTTGTACTAAGCCGATGATGTCGGCATAAATGTGCAGTCATATTCGTTGTGTTCCCACTAGTGCTGTCAGTGTAAATCTTTTAAAATGACGTTAACGCCATAACGCGGCAAATCTCCATTAGTAAGTTACCGCGGATCGCCCCGTGCGTGGGGCTGGCCGGCGTCAACACGTTAACGAGCTAACTGCGCTAATGCACTAGTTCCCACCAATGTAATTGAGCATTGCATGGCACATCCGACATACTGTTTTACTTTTGTCCACTAAGCGCTTACCATCAGGGTCATACTTCAAATGAAGACCAAAATAATTCCAAACGGCAGATTTGAATTAGGGTGGGGGAGGTTCAATTTGCCATGTTGCGAGGAGTTTAACTTCTGTCTCGCTAGCTTGCGCTGCGCTCAGTGCTAGACACACTGATTGATACAGTTTGTTCATACTGACAGCACAGACACTGTTCAGCTCACATAAACACTGTGAGCACCAACTAGTGCTCGATCGCTGCTCTGTGCATGCAAAGCCTGCAGGGAAATGTAGTGCACTACCTGTTACTGTTGCACACGTCTGCGTCATACAGTCATAAATGTATTTGCATGTGTTGTATTCTAACCCAACATACAGATGTAGAGGTGAGCAGATATTTGCAGTGACGTGTCCTGAAATAAGCTGATTGTGGGTCTGAATGCTCTGCAGGTCCCTGCTGTGACTATAGTATCAGCCCTGGTCCCACTGTGGATCTTTCTTGGAGCCCCTGGATGACTCCCACAGTGGAGGAGGGGTCCTTTGTCACAGTGGCTGACCCAGCTCTTGTACCTGGACTCTGGACCCTGCTCCACCTGCAGCAGTGCATGAATAAACAGATTGTACAACAACAGTCACAGTGATGTGGTGTCTCCTAATTCCCAGCTATGCCTGCTCGAGCCAAATGTAATCCCAGCAGGAAAACTGAGCTGAATATATTCCCACTACATGTGAGGAACTCCAGCTCCAAATGTTCTCCTGACCTCCTGTGGAGTTTGTGTGGATTACCTGCTAATGTCACAGTGTTCATGTTTCGTGTGTGTGAATGATGCTGTTTTACTTTATATGATGTTTAGAAAAGCAGTGAAACACTCATACTTCCATAAAACTCTACAGCAGATTAAATGGTTACATCCATCTTTAAACGTCCACACTGATGGTGGCAAAGGTCTGGAGGTCGGCCACGATGATGATGATGATGATGACGCCCAGCCAGTGGCCTGGAAAGCGGCCGGCGATATTGAGGAGATGACCGTGGAAAAGCCGTGCTAGGTGTGGAAGAGGAAGTGGCATGGCAACCTCAGGACCAGACGAGGCAGGACGAGATGGCGTGGAAGCCAGAGGCGGAGGCGCCGCAGGCGACGGCACGGAAGCCGCAGGCGACGGCGCTGCAGGCTGGGTAGATCCCTTGGGCCCTCCAGCGGAGACAGGTTGCTGAACGGGCCCCTCGGACCCTCCAGCGGACACGAGGAGGTGCTGGACGGGCTCTCCAGAACCCCCATAAAGCAGATGGCAGCATGGGAGCTGCAGAGTGCTGGATGGGCTCACCTGAGCTTCCAGCAGGAGCTGTTGCAGGGCCAGAGGGTATTGGGACCCCTGGCTGAATGTGTAGCTGACCAGGAGACTTAACTGCTACAAGGGACTGAACTGAGGGTGACTGCACAGGGAACTGAACTGAGGGCGACTGACCTAATGGTTCAGGTGCAAATGGAGCTGCTGATGACAGAGCTAATGGCTCTGCTACAGGGGGCTGTGCTACGGGGGCGGGGCTGAAGGCTGTGCTACAGGTAGCGGGGCTGAAGGCTGTGCTACGGACTGCAGAAGAGGTTGTGGAGAGTGTTGTGGCGAAAGTGAAACCGGTGGTTGAGTGGATGACAGAGCTAAGGGCGACTGAACAGGGGACACTGGAGACTGAACTAGTGGCAGCTGAGCTGCAGAAGACTGAACTGGGGACTGCAGTGACGGTTGTGGTGACAGGGACACGGGAGACTGAGCTAGTGGTGACTGAGTTGGGGGCAGCTGGGCAGCTAAACGAGCTTCTGGCTGGGCAGCTAACTCAAAAAACATGGCCCCGGAATAAACAGTCGCTAAGTTGGAAAACTCGTGATTATTCTCTCTTTCACTCACCACAGCCAGCAACTCAGAAGTCTCGGGATCCGGCTGTGGTGATGGGCGTCTGCAGCGTGATCGCCGCTTCCTTTTTGATGATGGCTCCGATGGACCGGGCAGCTCCACTTCTGGCCAGTCGGGCAGGTGAGCAGTAGCAGCTGGGGGATGAAGGTGGAGCTCATTTAGGATTAAATCCTGTTTGAGCAGGTTGAGCACATCTAGTAGCCAAGGAAGACCGGAGATTAAACGCTGTAGTTTTGCTTCCAAAGCGCGGTGAAATTCCCTCCCCTCATGTTCAAGCTAGAGTTGGAGGAGTTTTTCCACAGAGTAAATGATGTCCCGACGCAGTTCTTCTGGTGGGTTGAGTGCTGCTGGGTCCATGTTTGGTCGCGTCGTTCTGTCAGGAAGCGCTGTGTGGCAGACAGGAATTGGACCCAAAATGCAGGCACTCAGACTCGAGGGATGAACTCAAAAAACTCAGCTTTATTTGCTTGCAGGGGAAAAGCATACTAAACTACACTGGGAAAATATAAACTAGACTTTGCAGAGAGGCACAGGACGAAACACACAGCTTGAGGGACGACGCGACACTGACACAGAGAAACATAGGGCTTAAATACACTGGGGAATAATGAGGGAATGAGATACAGAAGGAGGGCACAGCTGGGAGAAATCAGAAGTGACGAGACCGGGGAAACGTAAACTGAACACACTGAGATCAGACACGGACCTTCAAAATAAAACAGGAAACACAAACGCAAAGACACAGACTCAGAGACGCGGGCTTAACACAGAGACCTGACTACACTAGAGGGGATACACAGGCAGGGACGACAGAAAACAGAGGGAGCACAGAATAAACACTGGGAAACCAAAACAAACTGTCATAATTCATAGTATCAAAAATAAGAGTACAAAAATCAAAAACACTGGATCACCGACCCAGAACCATGACACTCCGGCTCTGTTCCTGTGCTACTGCGAGTGTAACTACCGCCCCTCCCACCTCTGCCCAGCGCAAACCACAAGGCTTGCGTGCGGAGTAAAGCAGAAAAAAACATGCGAGAGAGAGGGTGAGAGAAAGAAAAAAAAAAAACCTCGGCTCCCAATAAGGAGCCAGCTCGCATCGTTCACTTCAAAGAGTCGGCTCTAAGAGCCGTTTCGTTTGCGACCAACATATCACTACTTAGCGTCTTGATGCATTCTCAATCATCCAGGAAAGTAAATCTCCAAAAGTTGAATCTGTTCATCTGGACGTAGTGTTTTGTGGGAGAAACGTTTCGTCACTCATCCAAGTGACTTCTTCAGTCTCAGCTGACTGCAGGTTTCCCCAAACCTTATAAACAGTACATTTGCATAATGACTGAAACCAGCCCACTGAAGGAACAATGGGCTGTGAGGTCAGTTCCTTAATCATAATTATGCAAATTCCCATGACCATTGATCAACAATCACTGACCAAAACCCACTGATCAAAGAACACTGATCAATGGCCATGAGTACCATTCACAGAGAGTTGGGGAATGGCTGCAATCACAGCATTGTAAGATGGCGAAAGATGTACCCTTAGGCCCCCTCCTCGATTCAGAGATGGTCTTTCCCTTTTCACGTAAATGGCCTCCTTGACTCCGCGCTCAAACCAGCGTTCTTCCCTGTCCAGGATGTGTACATCCTCATCGTTGAAAGAGTGTCCACTGGCCTGTAGGTGTAAATAAACTGCAGAGTGCTGGCCTGATGAGGTTGCTCTTCTGTGTTGTGCCATCCGCTTCGCTAGAGGTTGTTTTGTTTCCCCGATGTATAAATCCTGGCAATCCTCCTGGCACTTAACAGCGTACACTATGTTACTCTGTTTGTGTCGGGGGACCCGATCCTTGGGGTGGACCAGTTTTTGGCGCAGCGTATTTTGGGGTTTAAAAGCCACAGAGACCCGGTGTTTAGAAAAAATGCGTCTCAACTGTTCCGATACTCCTGACACATATGGGATCACTACAGGTTTTCGCCTGGGCAGCGGTTGCGGTCACCTATAACATCTCCAAGTTTCTGGCTTCCATCCTGAACCCACTGGTGGGCAGCTCTGAACACCACATCCAGAACACCCTGGATTTTGTTGAGAAGGTGAGAGATGTCATTATGGAGGTAGATGAAACCATGGTCTCGTACGACGTTACATCTCTCTTCACTTGCATCCCAGTCACAGAAGCGTTGGAGTTAGTTCGTAAGAGATTACAGGATGACACCAACCTCAGCAACAGGACCACTCTCAGCATCGACCAAGTGTGTTTGCTTTTGGAACTGTGTCTTCATTCCACCTACTTCACATACAAGGGTCAGTTCTACAGGCAGAAACATGGGTGTGCCATGGGCTCCCAGTTTCACCCATCGTGGCCAATTTGTACATGGAAGAAGTGGAAAGAGGCGTTGCTATCCTACCCTGGAACACCACCAAGCCATTGGTTCAGATATGTGGATGACACCTGGGTGAAAATCAAATCTCAGGACGTACTACATTTCACAGATCACATTAACTCGGTGGACCGACACATCAAATTCACCAGGGAGGATATGAAAAGTGGCAGGTTAGCCTTCTTAGACTGTGAGATTTCCATCAGTAATGGGGGACATCTAAAAGCTGACGTGTATCGTAAACCTACATATACGGATCAGTATCTAAGGTTTGACTCTCATCATCCACTGGAGCACAAACTGGGTGTCATCAGGATGCTACAACACAGAGCGAACACCATCCCCACTGACACAGTGGCCAGGGAGGCAGAAGAACAGCACATCAAGAAGGCCCTGACTAAATGTGGTTATCCCAGCTGGACTTTTGTCAAAGCGGGAAAGGCACCTAAAGAAAGCTCCAGCCGATCCAGGAGAGAAGGACAACCGCTGCCCAGGCGAAAACCTGTAGTGATCCCATATGTGTCAGGAGTATCGGAACAGTTGAGACGCATTTTTTCTAAACACTGGGTCTCTGTGGCTTTTAAACCCCAAAACACGCTGCGCCAAAAAACTGGTCCACCCCAAGGATCGGGTCCCCCGACACAAACAGAGTAACATAGTGTACGCTGTTAAGTGCCAGGAGGATTGCCAGGATTTATACATCGGGGAAACAAAACAACCTCTAGCGAAGCGGATGGCACAACACAGAAGAGCAACCTCATCAGGCCAGGACTCTGCAGTCTATTTACACCTACAGGGCAGTGGACACTCTTTCAATGATGAGGATGTACACATCCTGGACAGGGAGGAACGCTGGTTTGAGCGCGGAGTCAAGGAGGCCATTTACGTGAAAAGGGAAAGACCATCTCTGAATCGAGGAGGGGGCCTAAGGGTACATCTTTCGCCATCTTACAATGCTGTGATTGCAGCCATTCCCCAACTCTCTGTGAATGGTACTCATGACCATTGATCAGTGTTCTTTGATCAGTGGGTTTTGGTCAGTGATTGTTGATCAATGGTCATGGGAATTTACATAATTATGATTAAGGAACTGACCTCACAGCCCATTGTTCCCTCAGTGGGCTGGTTTCAGTCATTATGCAAATGTTCTGTTTATAAGATTGGGGAAACCTGCAGTCAGCTGAGACTGAAGAAGTCACTTGGATGAGTGACGAAACGTTTCTCCCACAAAACGCTACGTCCAGATGAACAGATTCAACTTTTGGAGATCACTACTTAGCATTACTCATGCTAAGTGTTTAGCTTGATTAATGCTCTGGCTCGGCTCTACATCTGCTTTAAGAAAAATAAAGTCACCTTGTTTGTTGAGCAGTACTTTATCATGTCACTTCATATGTTGTTGCTGTGCAGGTAATTATACGCCTCGGTGCTCTTGTAATTACGCAGTTCCTCGCCATCAACGCCTTCTGAAAATACAAGGTAATTAATATGTAGATGTAGCTAACAGTGTTGGGGAGTAACAGAATACATGTACCGCCGTTACGTATTCAGAATACAAAATATGAGTAACTGTATTCCGTTACAGTTACCGTTTTAAAAGGTGGTATTCAGAATACAGTTACTTTGTTGAAATAAATGGAATACACGGCGGTACTTTCCTGTTTCATATTCTCGCGGGTCAGGATTGTTTGGGTTTGTTTGACAGCTGTTCTGTTGTTCCAGGCGGCAGCGTTACGGTTGCCATGGTTACAGGGTGACGCGCTCTCTCTCTGTGTGTTTCCTGGGTGAGAGAGCGCTTTTTTGTTGTTGTTGTTGTGCTAAGCTAATAGACAGAATGCTACAGGCATGGCCCTAAAGAATGTAGCCTCATGTGCAGTGTAGTCCGTGCTGCAGGGAGAATGGACTACCATACACGTTATGTGTCTGTGAGCGAGGGAGGGAGAGAAAGGAAAAGTCCGAGCTGTCACGGAGCAAAAACGGGAGCTGGAAGCATGTAAATATAATAATAACCACCGCAGCCAAGAAGAGAGCCTGATGAGCCCATTTGTAAGTAAGCTATTAAGACTCGACTGTACACTGTGTTCGTGTTTTCCTCCGGAAAAAATAAGTTCCGTTGGAGCAGCCTTTCAACGCCTCTCTCTGTCTCTGGCAAGCAAAGTTGACCCAGACAACAAAGTAAAGCTAGTTTTCGGCTACCAGCCCGACACGGAACCGTATTTGCCCGAGGTCCCTTTACTACTGTTCGGAGCCGCGGACCTTCAGTAACAGTAATAAATCACAGCAATAGTACATTCACGTAGTTGTAAACAGCATGATAATATATTAAGTAATCCAAACTATTCAGAATACGTTACTGTCATTGAGTAACGTAACGGAATACGTTACAGAATACATTTTGGGGCATGTAATCAGTATTCTGTAGTGTAATACATTTTAAAAGTAACCTTCCCAACACTGGTAGCTAACATCCAGCCATAGTTTCATGTCATCTATCCATGAGAAGTGATGGGTGAAGTGCTGCTACTGAACTGTCCTCACTGATTTTTAAAACATCTCTACTGTTTATCCACCTTTGATGTGTTGCCGTTTACCCCAGGTAAAAGAAACTGCAGTTAGAGAAATCTTTATCAACAGTGAAGGTGTAACCTGCAACTGTCAAAAATAGCACACGCGGAAGTAAAAAAACTGTCTTCAGCTATGAATCAGGGGTAATGGTAGCCGTTGAAAGGCTGCCTGATCACCTGGTGAAATATCCTGACGACACAGTTCTCCTGTCACTGCCGTCAGGCCCTTCACAACACCATGGGCCCGCTCTTCAGGAATTTGTAGAGTGGTGTGACAGCTCCAAACTTGGATTGAACGTGAGCAAAACCAAAGAGATGGTGGTGACCTTCTCCAGTAGGCAGAGGGATCTGGCTGCTTCAGTCACCAGCACCATCCACGGGAAGCCAGTGGAGGTAGTTGAGGAGTACAAATACCTGGTGTGAGTACGAGAAAACAATAATTGGAATATAATGTGTTAAATTTGCTTAGATGAGAGTGTCCAGCAGTAGATCAGAGGAATAGGGAAGGATTTGTCTGTGTGTTTTAGTTTGGTTTAGCTATAGGCCTGAGAGTGTGTGTAATTGTGTATAGGGAGAGGAATTTATTGACACTGGGGGTCTGCCTGTCATAAAAGGAGACAGGAAGTTACAGTTGGGGGATGCTAGGACTGTATGGAACAGATAGGAAAGAGAGGAGAAGTCTGTTACCTTTGTCCCTGAATGTAATAAAGACTTATAATTATCACAACTTAGAAGTCGGTTTGCAGGAGACCCTCCACATGCCTAGCTGTAAGTGTAAGACAACAAGAAGCCAACCGCTCAGTGGAAAATCCCCAAGGGATACCTGAGTGGGGGTCTTAGTTTGCTGTGACTTGGGGATGAGAGGAGATTACTTTTACGACTGGAGGAAGTCACATACACAGAGACACACACACAGTGCTTTAACTGTTATGACGCACACGCAGGCACTCACGTGCTCGCACATGCATACACAAAAACAGAGTTTACAAACACACCATGTGGGTTTTAGGATGGGGTCGCTTATATAAAACTTGTTGTAACAAAAAAAGAAGTTGAGATCTGCAGAGGGATGCCGGCCTTGCATATCTCCTTTTCATGTAAGATGCATGCGTAACTGAAGATGAATAAATGTTTTGGTGAAATGACTACTGAGTCCAGTGTCGCCTCTGATGGCCTGAGGAATAGCAAGAACCGGCGTGAAACTGCTTTACGTAACACTGGGAACCATCTTTGACAACCTCCTGAAATTCTCTGCCAACACAGAGGAGATTCTCAGGAGGTGCCACCAACGGCTATACCTCCTTGGGAAACTCAACTTCTTTGGAGTCAGCACACCCATCATGATGACTTTTTACTATGCCTTCCTGGAAAGCATCATGACCTTCTCCATCACCTGCTGGTTCCACTCCCTCAGCCTTCAGAACAGGAACAGACTGCAGCACACTGCATCAGTGTGCTCTAAAATCATTGGACTGCCTGTTAGAACTCTGGCACAGGCTTTCAGCCAACAGGCCCTTAGACAGGCAGCCAAAATCATCAGTGACCCCTCTCACATTCTTCACCCCACATTTCAATGACTTCCCTCTGGGCGACGCCTCCGCTGCATTTCCTGCAGGACTGAGAGGAGGAGAGCCACCTTTGTCTCCAAAGCCACTCTGCTTTTTAACTCCAGCCGATAAGACCATTTCCCACACCAGAAATATAAACTACTCTAAACTCTTTTTATACTGCCAACACTTTACTCACTTTTAGTCACTTACAGTTATTTATTCACCTTTCAGTTACTTTAATTTTAAAACTGTGTATATACTGTATATTCTGTGTGTTTATTATCTCACTTGTGTTTATTATCTCACTATTACTGCCCTGTCCTTATCTTCAACGCCTCTTGGGGATAAATAAAGTCTTTCTGATTCTGATTCTAAACTTACTAAGTGTGTTTGACAGTAAAGTGAATGTAAATGTGAGACACTGTGTGCTCACAGCTAAAGGCTGCAGTCAGCTGTGTTAGAGCGTCTTTCACACAATCATCCTTTAATAAACACTCAGAGCTCCATTTTGATGAAGCTGTCATGTGTGAGCTTGTGTGCTGACATGTTGACAGAGTGACCTCAGAGCTTCTATTGAGCCATAATGGCTCTTTTAAACTGTTGGACACTTCACAGATTTTTGAATAGCACAACAAACTGTAACTTTGAATGGGTACAACATGATTCAAGAGTGTAAACTAAGATTTATGATGTGTATTTTATGATGGTATTGTAGTATTGGGGTATTAGACGTAATTCTTAAACTTACATATTTTTCAGTGGACTCTGGTGGCAGCAGATTTTACTTTTGCAGTGATTGAAGGATAACCCCCCCCCCCGTTGTACCGTAGAGCCGACAGTCTGCTGCAGGACCCTGAATGCATCATAAGTGTACAGGTAAACTCTCAGGTCAGGAACATGAATGTGATCCTGGATCAGTGTGTTTAAACACACAGTGAGGATGCGCTGCTTAAATTTCATGTATTTTCAGGGGTTATTGCTGCTGTCTGTAGATTGCTGTTGTCTCCAGTCTGTGAGGGTTAATAACAAACACATAAATGAACAATTGTTTCACTGTTTACAGAGAGGAAATCTGTTTCTACATATCTCTCTGCAGTACAGGAAGTCATTACATCACATCAGCTCACTTCCTGTGGTCTCAATCAGGAATGTGGTTGCTAAGCAGCCGTTATTCCAAATATGGACATTTTGGCCTGGTTTTGGACCTCTCCCAGTTCCCTTCATTGTTTGCTTCCTCTGTGTGACCCCCACCCAGATTAAAGAATGGATTTAGGAGTCTCCGTGCCTCCGTGTATCCTGTGTTTGCTTCCTCTTTCTCTGTGACTGTTACATAAATGTCAGTTTTCTCCATCACTCTGACTTGTTGACTGTTTCCACATCTGCAGGACTTTCCCTCAAATCAACAAATCCAAAAGTGTGGTTAAAATCTGGTGTTCATTACAGCCTCTTTGCTCTTTATTGAACACCATATCCAAAGATCTTAAATATAACTAAGATCGTAGGACATGTGGAAATGAAATTAAAATATTGTTTCATCTGAACTCTGTTCAGTGTTATAAGTAAGCTTTTCCAAAGTCGTGCATCTTACTAGTTCAGTTTTACAACTGTCCAAAATGGCTTTCAGTAACTCACAAAGCTCTATTCAGATTCTTTTCATGACCTTGTTCAGCCTCCTCCAGATTAAATAGACGTAGAGCTCAGGTAATAGACCAGACTGACAGCGTACACTCCACATGGGCTGTGTCCCAATTCAGGGTCTGCACGCTTGAAGTACGCATTTTAAGTGTGATTACGTCACCGCCACGCGACGACAGCTGTCCCAATTCGAAGTGTACTTCAAATGCATACTCCAAATGCGCCGTCGATTTCCCCAAATATCAAGCGTGGTCCGGTGCACGCTTTGTGGTCCCATATATCCCACAATCCATAGCGCGGCGGTGGGTGTGGATAATTTTGCCGTAAAATACGGCAGAAGGGAGCGGCCGAAGAGTGAACTGTCAAAAGTAAGTACTGAATATGATGTCACTTATTTATGTACGAATGTTTAATAACAAAGAACATTAAAACATTATATTAAAACATATATATATCATAATAATCTGACAATACTATAATATTGGCCATATTATGTGAGATGATTTTAGTCTCATGAACAACGTTAGCTAATTGTTATTTACTAACTAATCTTAAATGACTGTTCAGCACAGAAATGAAGCCCAACAATCATGTTTTACAGTCCCGTGGTCTCAGCCTCAGATACTCAACTAATCAAAGTGATGTCATGACAAAAATGAATGACCAACAAAACATTTTTTCGCCTTCATTTCTGTCAAACAAAGCTGTATGAAATATTTCTCGCGGTTAGTATCATGGTTGCTAGGCAACATGAGCAGCACGACGAAGGCTAGACCATCCCATTTCACAAGCCTCTCACTTCTGCACTTCTCGTACTTATAGTGCGCACCGCACGTAGTAATGCGTAGTGCTGCGTTCAAGCGTGCAGACCCTGAATTGGGACACAGCCATGGATCAACCAGTCAGAGTTTTTTGTCCTCCTGCAGCCACCATAGCTAGGATTATGCACTTTGGAGGGGCAAGACAACAGAACTCAGCTGACTGCAGTCTGTAGTCTACTGACATCTAGTGGTGACTGTTCCTGTTAGGTTTTGTATTGTTGATTGTCATTTATGCTTAGAAATATCTACCCATATATGCTTAGAGGTTTATAATTAGTTGTAGATTGGTAGAGGTTTGATCCTTAATAGTCTGCAAACTTTGTGTGCATTCCAGAGCACTCTGGGAGCATGGGAGAGGTCGTACCTTGTCTTATTGTTTTATGGTAGGATAAACGTATCTATATCTGTTTTAGGCTAAGTGCCTTTTGTTTAGATGAACTGCTGGACTTCCAGGCCAGCAGGTTTAGGGAAGTCATTTATGGGGTCACACTCTGACCCCACACACACGCACACACACACACACACACACACACACACACACACACAAGGTATTCTTTGTTCTCATGTATACCTATGTTTTTTTTTTTTTTTTTTTTTTTTTTAAACCTGTCCCGTTTGGTTCTTTTGCCATCAGAATTATTGTCTAAAGGCGAAGAAAGATGCCCAACGGATTTACTTTTACCAAATGGACCATCCCAGCCTTGCCGTAATGGTCCATTTGATTCACCTTTATTGTTTATTTTATTTTGACTTGCTGAATACGGGACAGACTTGACTGGTGGAAAGAAAGGGAGAAAGAAAGAGGGAAAGAAAAACAGCTGAGAAGAGGGACGGGGAGAAGGGCAAAAACCAAAACCAACAGAATAAGCAGACAAAAAATACATATATCGATCACCTGGATCACCTGTTGAGAAAGAAAAAAAGAAAGCAAGCAGAAGAAAGCGAGAGTAATAAACAACATCACAATGATATATGGGAATATGACAGTAAATACTAAATATTAAACATTATTGTGCAGCACGTAGGATCGACAGCGCACAGTGTGCTTTGAGGTAGGAGCCAAAAAGGTGTAGTTTGTGTGTGTGATCACCCGTGTGTGCACCTGTGAGCATGAGCAGCGCTTGTTTTTAAAAGGTTCCTTCATGTAATGATCTGCTAGAGGGTGTGGGGGCCACTGCCCCGTCCTCCAGGGCATGAAGCAGGTATGGAGGAGATCAAAACTCCAGACATCCAGAGGCCCTCAGAACACAAGAGACCAAGGAAGACCAACAGAGGGGCAGCAGCGCCACTATCCCAGAAAGAGCTGAGGAGAGTCCCAGATGAGGGGTCACTCAGCAGCCATGAGCAGAAGCCGGGGTTGCAGTGGCGTGCCCGTGAGCTCCGCCGGCAGCCAGCTGTGCCTGAGTGACCGAGCCCCGGGCTGAGAGGCCGAGGCACCCCATCCCAGTGGCCCGAGCGAGCCCCAGGCTCCAGGCCCCGATAAGCAGCCGCCAAGGAGTGAGCCGGTGGGTACCTGGGCGCCACCCCGGACACAAAGAACCACCAACGCACCCGATGTCTGAGGGCGTCTGCCACCGGCAGGGGAAGTGGTGGGGAGATGGGCCTCCAAACCTTGGAGGGCCTGAGATGTCCCCAGAGAGGTGGCGTCTGATACCCAACCTGACATAAAGACACAGACAAACAGGCACACACAGATACAAACATCTATTCCCACCCTCATGCTCTCATATACAATTACTCAACACTCACCCAACGTGGAGACGGACATAAAGAGGCGCTGTACACACAATCACACTCCCCAAGCGTACTCTAAGCCCCGGGTCTAGGTACCCTTGCCCCTGGAGGAAACTGCGCCCAGACCCAGGTGATGTTACCCTTTTCCCTGCGGTGGGAGAAGCAGACTGCCCGACTCCCAGCAGCAGGGAGGCCCCACATTCCAGACCCCAGTCGGACGGCCAACTCCTCCTCCTAGCCCCCCGCTCCAGCAGGCCGCAGAGAACGGGGTGTGAGAAGACTCAAACCTCCCTCCACCCGCTCTTATGTAGTGTTGATGTATGTGTGTTCTAAGGTGCATTTAAAACCCAGGAGGGCATGGAGCCACCTGCCAGAGCAGCAGGTAGCGTATAGTCCCTCCTGCTAGCCCTCAATGTCTACGTGTATTTAAAATTGAGAGGTGGGCAGCACGCCAGGGGTGAGGTGTACACCCTGATGGTAATTTGGAATCCGTGTAGCGTGCCCACCCCAAGATCCTATATGTATGTGTAATGAGAGTGTGAGTAATGTGAATGTCTAAGTTGTGGGATAAAATTGAGGCAGAGGCAGCCAGAAGGGGACAGAGGGGGGATGTCTCCTCTGCACCCTGGTGACACACCCCTACCCCAAGGCCCTGCATGTGTGGGTGATTGTGGTGGAGCGGGAAGAGGGAGGCAGCTGGAGATGGGGAGGGAAGGAAGGGAGGGGCAAGTGACCCCTCCCTGGGGCCAGCTCCCCCGCTGACCCCAGTAGGCACCCCATACTCTGCAACCCGCCAGGAAAGGGGGCCCAGGCCCATCCGGACCGGGGCCCAGTGCAGCAACGCCGCCCAGCCCCACAGAGCCCGGGACAGTCCACCCGACCCCACCACAGAGAAAACTGCACCCACCCCATCATCCACTCATCTTCCAGACTACACAAGACAATAGGCGCCCAGGCTGAGATCTTCCTCCACCTCTCCTGTATCTCCCCCTCCTGCAGAGAGAGTTCCTGAAGAGAGGAAATCTCCTGCAGGATTTGACAACCTCCCCACCAGTTGAAGAGCCCCCAGGTGGTTCGATGCACAGGCGGCACCCTGCGCCAGGACTGGGCCCCATACACCCACCCGCCCACAACCCCGGCAACACACCAACCAGGACCCAAGCCCCTGAGGCCTGGCCAGGGCCCCAGCCCAGAGACGGAGTGCCCCCAGAACCTCACGCCCATCCCGGACCCACCCAGGGGCAGCCAGGCTACCAGGTCAGTAACCCACGTCCGTCAGCACAGACCCTCCCCTAGCCCTGCTGCACGCAGCCACGAGGAAACCGTCACCTAAGAGCCAACAGAGCCCCTAATTGGCCATGACCGTTATCCCGGGTTGAGCCCCCCAAGGAAGATGCTCCCGGGGAACCCCCTGATGCCCTAAGCCCGTCCCTACCCCCACACCAATCACAACAGTGAAGGTGGGACCAAACTAAGACCCCCCACCCCCACTAGGTGATGGAGCTGATCAAAGGAGCCCAGAGCAATTGATCTGATGTGGTGGCAGAGGCTGTATCAAGACTAATGTAATCTAATAGATAATTTCTATATTGGTTAGAATTAAGATTATTTTTATTTTTCCAGTTCATGACGACTGTTTTCTTGGCTATGCATAGGGCAGTGAAAACCATATGGGCTATATTCTTTTCCGGAGTGACATTATCTAAGCTGCCCAACAAACATACTAAAGGGGAAGTTGGAATGTTACATTTCAGACACTTTGATAAGTCTTCACATATCTCACGCCAAAACTTCTGAACTGGTGGACAGAACCAAAGAGCGTGGATATAATTGTCCGGTGAATTGGTTTGGCAGTGTGAGCAGTTGTTGGTAGACGTAAAGCCCATCTTGAACATCCGATGGCCTGTATAGTGCACTCTATGTAGTATTTTGTATTGAATTAATTGAAGACTGGGATTTCTAATTAGATGAAAGGTTTTAAGCAAATCTGAGACCAGAAGTTTTGGTCAAAGTTAACTGATAAATCCGCTTCCCATTTTGCAATAGGAAGTGATATTGATTCATCTGTTTTAGAAAGCATTCTGTATATTTTGGATAGTAATTTGGGGGTTTTAAGAGTAAGAAATTGAACCACACTTGGTGGCGTTTGTAGTTCAACTTGACCCGGTTTAAATCTCTTTTTTATTATGGATTTAATTTGTTGATATTCTAAAAATCGTTTCTTGTTGATCCCATATTGTGTAACTAGTCTGTCAAATGAAATAAATTCTGTTCCTTCTAGTATATGTTCTAAGTATTTGATTCCTTTACCACTCCAATCTGAAAAGTTTATCATATTATTGTTTTTTGTAATATGTCAGGGTTGTTCCAGATAGGTGTACGTTTGCATGGGATTAATGAAGACTCTGTCAACTTCAGAAACTCCCACCACGCTGTCAGAGAAGAGCTGATGTTGATGCTTTTGAAGCATTCATGTCGTTGGATGTTTGAGCTGATAAATGGTAGATCTGAAATCTCTAGATTATTGCAAAGTGCTTGTTCTACATCTAGCCAAGGTTCATCTAAGAGGGTATGTTTTTGCCATCCTGAGATAAACTGAAGCCTGTTGGCTAAGAAGTAGTGCTGAAAGTTAGGTAGTTCTAATCCTCCTTTATCCTTGGTCTTTTGTAGTGTTTTTAAGCTTATACGTGGGGGCTTATTTTTCCAAAGGAATTTGGACATATATGAATCTAGAGATCTGAACCAATCTTGCGGCGGTTTAGTTGGGATCATTGAGAATAAATAATTTATTTTTGGTAATACCATCATTTTTATCGCGGCAACCCTTCCCATGAGTGATATGGGTAGACATTTCCACCTAGCCAGATCACCTTCTACCTTCTTTAAAAGTGGGATATGGTTTAATTTAGTTAGATCTGCAAGCTTGGGAGATACATTAATACCTAAATATTTTATATTTCCCGATTGCAGTGGAGTAGAAGAGGAATTATGGAAGGAGCAATTAATCGGAAGGACTGTAGATTTTGACCAGTTAATTGAGTAATCTGATATTCTTGCAAACGAGTTTATCAGTTCAATCACCCCAGAGATATTGGTTTGTGAATTTTGGAGAAAGAGTAACACATCATCCGCATAAAGGCTGATTTTATGTTCTACATTCTTGCATTTTATGCCCTTAATTACTGAATTCTGTCTAATTGCTGCTGCTAGTGGTTCGATAAAATTGCAAACAGTGAAGGGAGAGTGGGCATCCCTGCCTGGTGCCCCTCAGGAGACAGAAGCTGGAGGATGTCTGGTCATTTGTTCTCACACAAGCTGTTGGGGAATTATATAATATTTTTAACCAGTTGATGAAAGAGGATCCAAAACCAAATTTATGTAAAGTTGCAAATAGAAATTTCAGTTAACTCTGTCAAGCGCTTTTTCTGCATCTAAAGAAAATATTGTAGTTTCAAGGTTTTTACTGTATGAGTAGTCTATCAAATTAAGTAATCTACGTGTATTTGTTGATGAGTGCCTACCTTTTATGAAACCAGTTTGGTCAGGATGAATTAAGAGGGGTTATTTTCTCTAATCTCTTTGAGAGAGCTTTGCAGATTATTTTGAGGTCTACATTTATAAGGGATATTGGACGATAGCTTGAGGGATATACAGGGTCTTTGCCTGGTTTTAGTAAGAGATTAATGTTTGCAGAATTCATATTTGATGGAAGTCTGCCATTTTCTTTGATTTCCAACAACGTTCTGTATAAAACTGGTGCTAGAATCGTCCAGAATTCTTTGTAGAATTCTGCAGGAAAGCCATCTGGGCCTGGAGCCTTATTATTGGGCATACTTATCAGGGCTTCCTGGAGTTCACCTGGTGTCAGTGGCGAATCTAGTGCCATTGCTTGAGTGTCTGATAATTTTGGGAGAGTTATGTTGTCTAAAAACTGATCAATTTCCTTTTTAGATGGGTTTATTTGTGGTGAATACAACGTTTTATAGAAATCCCTGAAAATGTTGTTTATTTGTTTGGTCATATACTGTGTTCCCAGATGAATCTTGAACAGCACATATAGTTGTTTTTTCTTTATTTATTTTTAGCTGGTTTGCTAGAAATTGACCGGATTTATTACTATGTTCATAATTTTGTAAGCGTAGTCTTTGTACTAAGAATTTTGTTTTTTATCAATTATCTCATTTAATTCTAGTTTTGTTTTGCGTATTTTGTTCAATGTTTCCTGATCTTGGTGGTATGCGTGAGGCTTCTTCTAGGGATTTGATGGTTTTTCTAATTCCTGAATATTTTTGTTTTCTTTTTCTTTTTATGTGATGAGAAAGAAATTATTTTACCTCTCATCACAGCTTTCCTGCTTCCCATAGAACAGAAGCTGATGTTCGGGAGTGTCATTATAGTCTAAATATGAAGTCCACTCTTTTTAAAATATTTAATAAAGTCTTCATCTTTAAGCAGTGAAGTATTAAATCTCCAGTTTTTACTTGGCGTAGTATTATTCTTGTGCATTAGTGTTAAAGATACAGGAGCATGATCGCTGACAGCTATAGGATGAATCTCAGTGTCTGAAATGTCACTCAGCAGTGAGCTGCTGACCAAAAATAATCCAGACGAGAGTAGGAGTGATGAACATGTGAGAAGAAAGAATATTCCTTACTGTTGGGGTGGAGGGGCGCCATGCATCGCAAAGACCAAAGTCGCTCATATACTGTTTGATTATATTTGTGGACTGCCAATTACGCTGAGTTCCTGCTGTATTGAGCCTATCCATTTCTTCATTTAGTCCAAGGTTGAGGTCGCCTCCAAGAACAAGTGTGCCATCTAAGTGTTCAGAGAGTGCACTGAAAAAAACCGTGAAAGAATGAGGGTCATCAACATTTGGACCATATACACTTACAATACATAGCTTTTTATCACATATAGATAGTTTAATGATTAAGAATCTGCCCTCTGGATCTATAACTGTATCGAGTACTGTGAAATTAATATTTTTATGGATTAAAATTGCTACTCCCTTTGTCTAGAATTATAACAAGCTGAGAACACATTAGGAAACTCAGGTGTTTTAAGTTCATTCGAACCTTTAAGAGGTCTGTGGGTCTCTTGTAAAGGACAACATCTGCCTGTAGTTTTTGAGTTGGTTAAATATTTTTAACCTCTTTTCTCTGGAGCCAGCTCCATTTACATTCCATGTAACGAATCTTAGTTCACCCATAGATATGTTTGTATAACTAGGGGTGTATGCTGCTGTGTGTGGCTTAGACAGGTGGAGAGAATACATCACCAGTTCATAAATAAAAGAGGAGAGAGAGAAAAAATGCGTGGCGAGATGCTCCCTGAGTCTGATTATGTGTGTGCATATTTACTAATATGAGTAGTACGCTTGACTTAAGTGTGTGTATCCTATACTGTGTGCGCTGTCTGTCTGATGTAAATGTGCTGCCGTTGAGCGCATGATTGTGTGTGATCGTGCTGTGCATATGTGTCGAAATAAAGTTTGTGGATGAGTCTGGAAGCAGGTGATCGAAGCAGTGAAAGAAATAAAGAAAGAAACCAAGTACAAGGGTGAGCAGCATAAAAACAGGAGGGGAAAAAGAGAAAAAAAAACGAGAAGGAGAAAAAAATAGCAGCAAAAAAAAAAAAAACAAACAAACAAACCCGAAACATTCCAATCATACCGTTGACGGAGAGTGACGGTGTTAATTCTGCTATGAAATTAAGATGAGCCGATTTGATACTGGTAAGTTAGACAGATGTTAATGTTAAGTTAATGCAAGTTAGTGTGCGTGGATAGGGAAAGGGTGTAGCGGATTCTTATCTGGTGTGAAGTTAATACAGCCACGGTAGTGATGTCGGGGTCGCGGTGGAGCTGTCCGTCCACGTACAGCCGGTCCACAGCGATGACAGCGGGAGCCCTTCTGGATGAAGCTGCGTCGGATTGGGAAGAGGACCCTGCGTCGTTCCAGGATCTCTTTTGGGAACTGGTCGTTCACGCTGAAGTCCGTTCCTTTTAATTCCCTCCCCATGACTTTTCACCTGTTCCTTTTGTTTGAAGTGGCCAAATTTGGCCACAATAGGACGTGGTCTCCGGCCGGCGTCCTCACGGCCCCCAAGCGATGCACTCTATCGAAGGCAATGTTCTTTACGGTGTCCTCCGGCAGCTTCAGGTGGATTTTAATGAAGCTTTTCACCGTTGCCTCTGCATCCTCTCCGGCAGATTCTGGAATACCGGAAAATACAAGGTTGTCACGCATGCTACGGGCTTGTAGATCGATAACTGACTCTTTTATTTTTTATTTTCAGTGTTTAGCTGGGTCACATTATCGGTGAGAGATTTGACCGACTCCGTGGCGTGGCATTTTCAGCGGCAAGCGTTTCCACTTGCTGCTGGCTGAACTCCAGGGATTCTCGCAGAGATTTAAATTCCTGGTGTAAAATCTCCACCAGGGACAGCCTCGCATCGAAACTGGACAATCGTTGGTCGATTGACTCCAGGATGTCTGCAATGTCTTTGCCGGCAGGTGATGTTGTGCCGGGGGAGTCTGCCGGGCGACATCTCTTCGATGACGGTGTCTCAATTTTGGCCGGGGAAGATGCACTCTGGGCCTTCTTCATGACTAAATCTTGGAAACAGCGGTCGATGTAATCTTGGAGAGCGTCTAAACTCTCCCCGTTGTCCTCCAGGGTGTTAGGGATGATAGGACAGATGTTGTTAGTTATGTGACAATTGATTATTATATTTGGTAATGCTAAAGCTTAAAGAAACTTTGTTCAGTTCTAAACTACCATTCGCTTAAATTTTCCGCCAAAATCTCCGGCGTCTGACGTCAGTTACAGCATGTGTCGCTTACCTTGTCCGTCACTTCCGTCACTTACCTCCTTCTCCAGAGGGATGCCGGCCTTGCATATCTCCTTTTCATGTAAGATGCATGCGTAACTGAAGATGAATAAATGTTTTGGTGAAATGACTACTGAGTCCAGTGTCGCCTCTGATGGCCTGAGGAATAGCAAGAACCGGCGTGAAACTGCTTTACGTAACACTGGGAACCATCTTTGACAACCTCCTGAAATTCTCTGCCAACACAGAGGAGATTCTCAGGAGGTGCCACCAACGGCTATACCTCCTTGGGAAACTCAACTTCTTTGGAGTCAGCACACCCATCATGATGACTTTTTACTATGCCTTCCTGGAAAGCATCATGACCTTCTCCATCACCTGCTTGTTCCACTCCCTCAGCCTTCAGAACAGGAACAGACTGCAGCACACTGCATCAGTGTGCTCTAAAATCATTGGACTGCCTGTTAGAACTCTGGCACAGGCTTTCAGCCAACAGGCCCTTAGACAGGCAGCCAAAATCATCAGTGACCCCTCTCACATTCTTCACCCCACATTTCAATGACTTCCCTCTGGGCGACGCCTCCGCTGCATTTCCTGCAGGACTGAGAGGAGGAGAGCCACCTTTGTCTCCAAAGCCACTCTGCTTTTTAACTCCAGCCGATAAGACCATTTCCCACACCAGAAATATAAACTACTCTAAACTCTTTTTATACTGCCAACACTTTACTCACTTTTAGTCACTTACAGTTATTTATTCACCTTTCAGTTACTTTAATTTTAAAACTGTGTATATACTGTATATTCTGTGTGTTTATTATCTCACTTGTGTTTATTATCTCACTATTACTGCCCTGTCCTTATCTTCAACGCCTCTTGGGGATAAATAAAGTCTTTCTGATTCTGATTCTAAACTTACTAAGTGTGTTTGACAGTAAAGTGAATGTAAATGTGAGACACTGTGTGCTCACAGCTAAAGGCTGCAGTCAGCTGTGTTAGAGCGTCTTTCACACATCATCCTTTAATAAACACTCAGAGCTCCATTTTGATGAAGCTGTCATGTGTGAGCTTGTGTGCTGACATGTTGACAGAGTGACCTCAGAGCTTCTATTGAGCCATAATGGCTCTTTTAAACTGTTGGACACTTCACAGATTTTTGAATAGCACAACAAACTGTAACTTTGAATGGGTACAACATGATTCAAGAGTGTAAACTAAGATTTATGATGTGTATTTTATGATGGTATTGTAGTATTGGGGTATTAGACGTAATTCTTAAACTTACATATTTTTCAGTGGACTCTGGTGGCAGCAGATTTTACTTTTGCAGTGATTGAAGGATAACCCCCCCCCCCGTTGTACCGTAGAGCCGACAGTCTGCTGCAGGACCCTGAATGCATCATAAGTGTACAGGTAAACTCTCAGGTCAGGAACATGAATGTGATCCTGGATCAGTGTGTTTAAACACACAGTGAGGATGCGCTGCTTAAATTTCATGTATTTTCAGGGGTTATTGCTGCTGTCTGTAGATTGCTGTTGTCTCCAGTCTGTGAGGGTTAATAACAAACACATAAATGAACAATTGTTTCACTGTTTACAGAGAGGAAATCTGTTTCTACATATCTCTCTGCAGTACAGGAAGTCATTACATCACATCAGCTCACTTCCTGTGGTCTCAATCAGGAATGTGGTTGCTAAGCAGCCGTTATTCCAAATATGGACATTTTGGCCTGGTTTTGGACCTCTCCCAGTTCCTTCATTGTTTGCTTCCTCTGTGTGACCCCACCCAGATTAAAGAATGGATTTAGGAGTCTCCGTGCCTCCGTGTATCCTGTGTTTGCTTCCTCTTTCTCTGTGACTGTTACATAAATGTCAGTTTTCTCCATCACTCTGACTTGTTGACTGTTTCCACATCTGCAGGACTTTCCCTCAAATCAACAAATCCAAAAGTGTGGTTAAAATCTGGTGTTCATTACAGCCTCTTTGCTCTTTATTGAACACCATATCCAAAGATCTTAAATATAACTAAGATCGTAGGACATGTGGAAATGAAATTAAAATATTGTTTCATCTGAACTCTGTTCAGTGTTATAAGTAAGCTTTTCCAAAGTCGTGCATCTTACTAGTTCAGTTTTACAACTGTCCAAAATGGCTTTCAGTAACTCACAAAGCTCTATTCAGATTCTTTTCATGACCTTGTTCAGCCTCCTCCAGATTAAATAGACGTAGAGCTCAGGTAATAGACCAGACTGACAGCGTACACTCCACATGGGCTGTGTCCCAATTCAGGGTCTGCACGCTTGAAGTACGCATTTTAAGTGTGATTACGTCACCGCCACGCGACGACAGCTGTCCCAATTCGAAGTGTACTTCAAATGCATACTCCAAATGCGCCGTCGATTTCCCCAAATATCAAGCGTGGTCCGGTGCACGCTTTGTGGTCCCATATATCCCACAATCCATAGCGCGGCGGTGGGTGTGGATAATTTTGCCGTAAAATACGGCAGAAGGGAGCGACGAAGAGTGAACTGTCAAAAGTAAGTACTGAATATGATGTCACTTATTTATGTACGAATGTTTAATAACAAAGAACATTAAAACATTATATTAAAACATATATATATCATAATAATCTGACAATACTATAATATTGGCCATATTATGTGAGATGATTTTAGTCTCATGAACAACATTAGCTAATTGTTATTTACTAACTAATCTTAAATGACTGTTCAGCACAGAAATGAAGCCCAACAATCATGTTTTACAGTCCCGTGGTCTCAGCCTCAGATACTCAACTAATCAAAGTGATGTCATGACAAAATGAATGACCAACAAAACATTTTTTTCGCCTTCATTTCTGTCAAACAAAGCTGTATGAAATATTTCTCGCGGTTAGTATCATGGTTGCTAGGCAACATGAGCAGCACACGACGAAGGCTAGACCATCCCATTTCACAAGCCTCTCACTTCTGCACTTCTCGTACTTATAGTACGCACCGTACGTAGTACGCGTAGTGCGCGTACTTCAAGCGTGCAGACCCTGAATTGGGACACAGCCATGGATCAACCAGTCAGAGTTTTTTGTCCTCCTGCAGCCACCATAGCTAGGATTATGCACTTTGGAGGGGCAAGACAACAGAACTCAGCTGACTGCAGTCTGTAGTCTACTGACATCTAGTGGTGACTGTTCCTGTTAGGTTTTGTATTGTTGATTGTCATTTATGCTTAGAAATATCTACCCATATATGCTTAGAGGTTTATAATTAGTTGTAGATTGGTAGAGGTTTGATCCTTAATAGTCTGCAAACTTTGTGTGCATTCCAGAGCACTCTGGGAGCATGGGAGAGGTCGTACCTTGTCTTATTGTTTTATGGTAGGATAAACGTATCTATATCTGTTTTAGGCTAAGTGCCTTTTGTTTAGATGAACTGCTGGACTTCCAGGCCAGCAGGTTTAGGGAAGTCATTTATGGGGTCACACTCTGACCCCACACACACGCACACACACACACACGCGCGCGCGCACACACACACACACACACACACACACACACACACACACACACACACACACACACACAAGGTATTCTTTGTTCTCATGTATACCTATGTAAGATGTCATATGTTAATGAACCTATGCATATTCATGTAACCACAATAAAAGAGCAGTGTTACGGGGAGCAGACGAGAGCAGGAACAGCATTTGTCCAGTTCTCTCCCATGCACGGAAACAAAGAACGTTGCCTACTTGTGTCTTGCTTTGCTGTGTAATTACATTGTCTTCAACGTTCCAGCGAATAGGGTTAAGCTACAAACCCATCAGTTCCAAAAACAAACAAGTGGAATTACATTTAAAATGTATGATAGGAATCTGTACATTATTATTAAAAGGCACTAAATCCATGTACATGACACAGCATCCACCCTGCCTCACAGATGATGCTTCAGCTCATGAGCTGCTTCTCTCTTTCTCCGTCCTGCTAACCAGTGATCGTGAACTCTCTCTTGATTGTGTACTTTAACAGTAATACACATGTAACCTTCTTAACAGCTCAACAAATATCAACAAACTGTTTCTGTGCAGTTAGTCACTCAGTGTGTCTGCTAGCGACAGGTACATTTGCAGTATTTCCAGGGAGAGAAAAGAATATGAGCTAACATCACTCAGAGATGGAGAATGATGCACGAAACACAGAAGAGGAAGAAGAGGGATTAGTTTGAAGGTTAGGACTGCTCGCTGGAATTTGTTCAACTGCAAATTTAAAGCTGACTTTAATTTGTTTTAATTGATAGATGTCGATTGGATCGACAGATTGATGATGTGTTGTTGTCGAACTTCTTGCCAAATAAAGTGAAGCACACTGCACTGCACTCTTGGTGCAGATGTGTTTAGATTGACACAAGCTAACACTTTTTTGGACAAATGATGTCAGAGCTGGGTTACATCAGGGGGAACAGACGTCTCATTTCATTTGAATGCCTTTAATTTTCTAAGTGTGTCAGGAAAGTCACCCACCTACAATCATCAGCAAATAGAGACATTTTTATTCCCTTTGTTTTTCCTTTGTACATTCTAGATTTGAAGCTTTGTGAATTCATTAGAAGTTTGTATTCCTTGTATTAAAATGATTTTATTATAATATTTATATAGCAGGTGGGGGAACTCTGTGCTGCTTCAGTGCTCAGCTGCTCAATCTTCTGTCCCAGTGTTCATGTCACAGAGGACGACTTTCACTCACATAACCTGCAACAGTTTTCATTTATTATCTCTGCTCTTTCAAACTTTTAATAAATGAAATGTCTGAAAACAATATTCATCACTTTGCTTTTATCTGCCTGCTATTATAACCACGTAGGATGTGCTGTATGTTTATTACAGCTGGCTAATAAAAAGTCTTAAAGATAAAGCACCTGTCTGCTGAATGTGCATCTAAAACAATGTTTCTCAGGAAAAAGTGCATCTATGTAGGAGAAAACAAAGAGTTGAGCCCTTGGTTTTAAAAGAGCAGCAGCAGATATAGTGTTCAACTCATTTAGGCCAGACAAAGCAACAGGCTCTGCAGTTTGGAGAAGAAAAACACAATTAAGCAACAGCTCATCCAAACAAGCTCAACACAGCACACAGGACGAGTCCCAAACAAAACACCAAGTCTAAAATGGATCAGATGAACTGCTGCTCAGAAAGTATACAGACTTTCTTTGATTCACTAGTGACATAAAATGCATTTCTTGGACAACATGACTTTTATATATTTGTTTTCCAGGAGCAAAGGTCTATTTATACTGGTGAGCGATGCAGGCAGGAGGACTCTTTACACTGTGACTGACTAATCAATCTCTTCATCATGACTTCTGGTGTCATGGTTTTAAACCTGCGCAGTGGAGAAAAGAAGCTGAAAGAAGCTTCCTGCAAGTATCTGATGTGTCTTTAAAGAACTAAATCCTCCTCATCCTCACAGACACTCCCTCCCTAACCAGTTTCTTAAACTAGCTAACAGGTGGAACGACACCACTGCGTCCCAAAGGTTATAAAGTTAACCACACAGCAGACACTCTTGGTGCATTAGCTGTGTGGAATCTAGTTTTTCTTGCATTAATACACAAACCGAAGTAACTGCCATGAGAAAGGTGAACTGATGCTTTTATGCTAAAGTTAAGAACCTTTTGTTCACACTGGCAAGTGTTCACTTTGACAATTTATGCCAGTTTATTAATAAAATACTTTTAAAAACAGCAGCAGGGCTGACAAAAGTGCAGCACAAGCACTCACTAGTGCTTTACTATTATATTCAATCTGCTGATTGAGATCAGGTGACATTAAAAAAATCGCTAATGAATGAAATTTGAAAAAAAAATCATTGTGATCAAAGCTCTCTTGTTTACTCTGAGGCACTAAAGCCTGCACATGTAATAAGCTTCTTGGCTTTAAGTGAGGATTTCCATTAGTTTGCAAGCAAATGAAGAAACAAATGTTCCTACAGACTTTAAACCTATAAAAGAGAAACTACAGTGAAACAAGTTGAGGTTACCACGTGTGTCGTGTGTGTTTTTCTTACATGTTACTCTGCATGCCAGCAGGTGCCGACAGGTTAATCTGGCCCTGCTTAGTTTGTCCTTTTGGAGCAAAAAGCCTGTTTTTTCTTGTGTTTCTTTAACTAAATTTGATGATCACGTTGCTGATATCGTATGATCTACATCCCAGCTGCTAAGTTTGTGTTATTTAAGTTGTTTCTTTGAATGTTTCTCTTGCGAACTGTCTGACGTTCACCTCTCACACAGTGAACATAATTCTGCCCTTGTAGGATTAAACTTTGTGGTTGCAAAACCGTCCATTTGTTTACCAGATGTAGCGACTTCCACAGTTGCTAGAGGCCGGGGATGGAGTCTGCCTCTTTGCCTGACGCGCTGTCAACTTTACGCAATAATGCGAGAGGTGGAATTGTTTGCTTATTTATTAAAGTGCTTTGAGAGTTTACAGAGGAAGAACTCAATGCATCATGGGAATCCCCGGCAGCCTACGTCTATTGCAGCATAACTAAGGGAGGATTCAGGTACAGATAATAATGAATTACAGTAGTCCAGCCTGGAAGTATTGAATGCATGAACTAGTTTTTCAGCATCACTCTGAGACAGGATATTTCTAACTTTAGAGATGTTGTACAAATGGAAGAAAGTCTTACATATTTGTTTAATATGTGCATTGAAGGACATGTCCTGGTCAAAAATGACTCCAAGGTTCCTCACAGCATTACTGGAGGCCAAGGTAATGCCATCCAGAGTAAGAATCTGGTTAGATACCATATTTCTAAGATTTTCAGGGCCGAGTACAATAACCTCAGTTTGATCTGAATTAAGAAGCAGAAAGTTAGCGGCCATCCAGGTCTTTATAGCAGGACAAGCACAGAGATGAGTCCACTGTCAGAGGCCATAAGAAGATCATTTGTAACCTTCACTAAAGCTGTTTCTGTGCTGTGATGAGCTCTGAAACCTGACTGAAACTCTTCAAATAAGCCATTCCTCTGCAGATGATCTGTTAGCTGTTTGACAACTACTCTTTCAAGGATTTTTGATATGAAAGGAAGGTTGGAGATTGGCCTATAATTAGCTAAGACAGCTGGGTCTAGAGATGGCTTTTTAAGTAAAGGTTTAACTACAGCCAGCTTGAAGGCCTGTGGTACATAGCCGATTATTAGAGATAGGTTGATCATATTTAAGATTGAAGAATTAATTAATGGCAGGACTTCTTTGAGCAGTTTTGTAGGAATGGGGTCTAAAAGACACGTTGATGGTTTGGAGGAAGTAATTATTGAAGTTAACTCAGAAAGATCAATTGGAGAAAAAGAGTCTAAGTTAACATCAATGGTACTAAGAGTAGCTGTAGACGATATTTCATCTGTGGGATGATTATTGGTAATTTTTTCTCTAATGATAAAAATTTTATTTGTGAAGAAGCTCAAAAGAGCTCTGACTTTTTGTCAGCCTGGCTACAGTGCTGAAGAGAGACCTGGGGTTGTTCTTATTTTCTTCAATCAGTGATGAATAGTAAGATGTTCTGTCTTTGCGGAGGGCTTTCTTATAAAGCAGCAAACTATTTCTCCAGGCTAAATGATGATCCTCTAAATTTGTGACACGCCATTTCCTCTCCAGCTTACGAGTTATCTGCTTTAGGCTACGTGTTTGAGAATTATACCACGGAGTCAGGTACTTCTGATTTGAGGCCTTAGTTTTCACCGTAGCTACAGTATCCAGAGTCTTCTATGCCATATGTTAAAAGAAGATCTAGAGTGTGATTAAAGTGGTGGGTGGGTTCTTTTACATTTTGAGAGAAGCCAATTGAGTCTAATAACAGATTAAATGCCATGTTGAGGCTGTCATTTTTAGCATCTACATGGATGTTAAAATCACCCACAATAATTATTTTATCTGAGCTGAGCACTAAATCAGATAAAAAGTCTGAGAAATCAGAGAGAAACTCTGTGTAAGGCCCAGGTGGACGATAGATGATAACAAGTAAGACTGGTTTCTGAGTTTTACAGCTGGGGTGGACGAGGCTAAGCATCAGGCTTTCAAATGAATTAAAAGTCTGTCTGGGTCTTTCGTTGATTAATAGGCTGGTGTGAAAAATTGCTGCCACACCGCCCCCTCGGCCTGTGCCTCGAGATTTCTGGTAGTTAGAATGACTCGGGTGTGTTGATTCATTTAAACTAACATAATCATCCTGCTGCAACCAGGTTTCTGTAAGGCAGAGTAAATCAATTTGTTGATCAATTATTAAGTCATGTACTAACAGAGACTTGGAGGAGAGAGACCTAATATTTAATAATCCACATTTCACTGTTTTATTCTTTGGTTCAGATGTGGATACTGTATTGTTCTTTCTTTGTGATTTTTATGTTTAAATTGTTTATTGCTGGTTTTAGTTTGTTTTTGTCTTTTTGGGAGCTGACACAGTCTCAATGGAGATGGGTTTTGGGGGTAGCAGGAGGAGAGAAGCTGCAGAGAGGCGTGTAAGACTGCAACTCTGCTTCCTGGTCCCAACTGTGGATAGTCATATTTTGGGGGTTTAATAAATTGGTCCATATTTCTAGAAATGAGAGCTGCTCCATCCAAAGTGGGATGGATGCCGTCTCTCCTAACAAGACCAGGTTTCCTCCAGAAGGTTTGCCAATTATCTATGAAGCCCACATCGTTTCTGGGACACCACTCAGACAGCCAGCAATTTAAGGAGAACATGCGGCTAAACATGTCACTCCTGGTCTGATTGGGAGGGACCAGAGAAAACTACAGAGTCCGACATTGTTTTGGCAAAGTTACACACCGATTCAATATTGATTTTAGTGACCTCCGATTGGCGTAACCGGGTGTCATTACTGCCAACGTGAATTATGATCTTACTGTATTTACGTTTACCCTTAGCCAGCAGTTTTAAATTTCCTTCAATGTCGCCTGCTCTGGCCCCTGGAAGACAATTGACTATGGTTGCCGGTATCTCTAGCTTCACATGTCTGAGAACAGAATCGCCAATTACCAGAGTTTGACCCCCGGCGGGTGTGTCGCCGAGTGGGGAAAAACGGTTAGACACATGAACAGGTTGGTGGTGTACCTGGGGCTTCAGTTTAAGACTATGCTTCCTCCTCACCGTCACCCAGCCGCCTCTTTCCCCAGCTGCTTGGGGTCTGCGGGGAACAGCTAGCGGGGCCTGCGCTATCTTCGGCTGCACCAGCTACAGGGGCCTGGCTAGCTACGGGTGAATGAAGGGTGCGAAGCCGAGTCTCCAATTCAGTAATCCTGGCCTCCAGAGCTGCAAATATGCTACATTTGTTACAAGTATCATTGCTGCTAAAGGAGGCCGAGGAGTAACTAAACATCTGACACAATGAGCAGGAAAGTGCAGGAGGGACAGGTGAAGTAGCCATGGTGCTAACGAGTCGGCTACGAGCTAAGCTTAGCTAGCGAAACAGTAAAGAGACAGTGAGTGAATACTTTGGCTATAAATTAGGTAGTGAGCACACAGAAAGGGTGATTCAGATGAATCACGTTAAGATTATACTATGAAAAAGGGATGTATCAAAAGATTTAAATTAAATTGCTAAGCAGAAAAGCTACTCAGAAACACCACTGTGTTTGAGCAGGAACAGGAAGTGATACTCTACCACAAAGCGAGCGAACACCAAGTGACAGCGCCACCAAGAGTCAGGAGTGACCAAAGCTAGCAAAGGCATTTTTCTTTCACTAGCGAGGCGCAGGAGAACAATGGAGAAAGACCAAGGAGGATGAGGAGCAATGGAGAATCTGGCTAAGTGCTCGCCTTCCGAGGAGAAGGAAAAAAAAAAAAAAAAAAAAAAAAAAAAAAGAAGGAGAATGGAGCAGAAGGAGGTAGGAGGACTAGGAGGCAGGGAGTGTCTGAGGTCCTCACTTAGGCCAGTTTACCCGAACACTGCCCTCTGTAAAGCCGAGCCGTTGCAGGCACGGGGTAGAAGGACGGAGGAGAAGGAGGAAGGAGATGATGATGATCAAAAATGTGAATTCAATTCAATTCAATTTTATTTATATAGCGCCAAATCACAACAAAAGTCGCCTCGAAGCGCTTCATAGGTACATAGAAAAACCCAACAATCATATGACCCCCTATGAGCAAGCACTTTGGCGACAGTGGGAAGGAAAAACTCCCTTTTAACAGGAAGAAACCTCCGGCAGAACCAGGCTCAGGGAGGGGCGGGGCCATCTGCTGCGACCGGTTGGGGTGAGAGAAGGAAAACAGGATGAAAGACATGCTGTGGAAGACAGACAGAGATTAATAACAGATATGAGTCAATGCAGAGAGGTCTATTAACACATAGTGAGTAAAAAAGGTGACTGGAAAGGAAAAACTCAATGCATCATGGGAATCCCCGGCAGCCTACGTCTATTGCAGCATAACTAAGGGAGGATTCAGGGTCACCTGGTCCAACCCTAACTATATGCTTTAGCAAAAAGGAAAGTTTGAAGCCTAATCTTGAAAGTAGAGATAGTGTCTGTCTCCCGAATCCAAACTGGAAGCTGGTTCCACAGAAGAGGGGCCTGAAAACTGAAGGCTCTGCCTCCCATTCTACTTTTAAATACTCTAGGAACAACAAGTAGGTTTGCAGTGCAAGAGCGAAGTGCTCTAATAGGGTGATATAGTACTATAAGGTTATTAAGATAAGATGGGGCCTGATTATTTAAGACCTTGTATGTGAGGAGCAGGATTTTGAATTCAATTCTGGATTTAACAGGAAGCCAATGAAGGGAAGCCAAAACAGGAGAAATATGCTCTCTCTTTCTAGTCCCTGTCAGGACTCTTGCTGCAGCATTTTGGATTAGCTGAAGGCTTTTCAGCAAGTTTTTAGGACATCCTGATAATAATGAATTACAGTAGTCCAGCCTGGAAGTAATAAATGCATGAACTAGTTTTTCAGTGTCACTCTGAGACAGGATATTTCTAACTTTTCTGGTTTCTGTGAAGTTGAGAGTTGTTTGGCGCATCGCTTGGGGGTCCCTCCAGACCCCAGTGTTTGCCATCTTAATTTACGAATGTGGATTGGGGTGGTGCAATACCCCATCGCGGCTACTAAGGGGTTGGCAAATGCCCCCAACGTAATTAGACGGGGGTAACGAAATACCCCGATGTGAATAATGTGGGGTAGCGAAATGCTGAAATGCAAAAGCGAAATGCGACATTGGTAAAGATAGCAATATACGAGTTACTAAGCATGTCAGGGTTGCGGACAAATTGCCAGCCAGAAAGACAGACAGAGCGCACACCACCGACAAGGAAATGTCCCACACAGGCCAAGGGCGCTGAGGAGGGATTGAGGCGTAGCAGCATCAACGGCATCAACATCTGTGGCAGCGCCACAAACCTCATGGGGAAACCGCGGCTCCTTCAGCGGAAGAAGGAGTGCAGAGCTGCTGCTGCTCCTCCTGCTACTCTATCACCACCCGCTACATTTCATTATCAAGGCCTAGCCAGCAAAGATGCAGAGGACAACATGGTCGCCAGTGGTCACGTAACAGACAGGTCCGAACGCGAAACCTTCTCCAGAAAGACAGAAGAAGAACAAAAAGAACAAGAAGAAGTAGGAGCCCATCTAACTGATGAGGTTGAACATGATGAGGCAATTATTGTTGTTGGGCCGAGGTGCAAGCATCCGGCTTTGAAATCTCATTGCAACATTACCAGGGTGACGACTCGGAAGATGACTCGGAAAAAGAGTCGCAAGATGACAACGAGCACTCTGAGGGGGAGATTCGCGACAAGGATGCTGAAGGGGGCGCTGAGGGGTGCACTGAGAATGACGGTGATGATGGTCACGATGATAATTACGGTGAAGAAGCCAACGTAGATTACAACAAAGCTGTAGGGGATTGTCACGAAGGTGACGGTGATGACGGCGATGTCGATTACCACGAAGATGGTAGGCCATTAAGGAGGAGGCCTCGTCTCGCGCTGCTGCCACGGCCTCTTCAGTGGGGCCTCGTCCTCGCGGATCGATGCCCTCTTTTTCTTCGTCTTCTTCTTCATAGTCTTCGTCTTCTTTGTAGTCTTCGTTTTCTTCGAGTTTCCTCTCCTCCTCCTCGTCGCTCATGCACCCGATGCCTTCTTTCTTTTACATTAGTACTTCCTTTTGTGCATAATTTTATATTAATAATAAATTAATTAAAGCAACAAAACAACCTGAAGAGCCGAAAGATCCGGGTCTCTTTAGTAGGCCGAAAGTGCCAGTTCTCTAAAAAAGAGTCCGAATTCCCATCACTACATTCCACAGCGCGTATCTCTGTAGCTTCAGTCCAGCTGATTATTACATGATTACATCAGAAAAGAAATCTGCCACCACAAGCCAAAACTTCAAACGTGAACGCAATTCTTTTCTCACTTTTAACCTAAGCCTTTCATTGAACTACCAAATAAATACATATATAGACACTTAGCCCTGTACAGTCATACCAGCACTGTTGTGGATAGGCGTAGCTTTGGGCCACGTGGTGTCGGTAATAGTAGTAGTGATTGCTATATAACCTGTTCGCAGCCCGAGGGAATTTTTGTGAATTAGTGGGTGATGCTGACCGACTTTTGCTGACCGCTCAAGCCTGGAATGTTTTGATCTCTGTTTTTTTCAATGGATTTTTAAAGATTTAAACTGGAACTTTGAGTAACCTTTTAAACAGCGGGCCGTTTATTCCGGCTGTTTGTTTAACATTATTCCCCTATTCAGCTGCTTGGTGACTCGAAGGTTTGACAGTCGCAACATTTTCCTGCTACTAGGGGAAAAAAAGCAGAAAACAAATTTAGGAAGGCTTTAGGAAGTAATAAAAACAAAACATCACAAAGATGAGGGGGGGGGGCTGTAACCAGGAACACTTGTGGTCTATATGTCAAATTTGTTAGTTCCCCCTGAATACAGTTTCACACTTCCTGTGTCCTCATCTTTGTATCTTTGTGCTATCTTCAGTTCCTCTTCTGCAGTTTTGAGATTCACTCAGTTATTCTTCTGTGTACAGTAGTAATGGAAATTCTTTTTAGAGAACCAGCTCTTTTGGCTCCTAACCTGCTCTTCAGGTTGTTTTGTTTCTTTAATTAATTTATTATCAACAACAACATAAAATTATGCACAAAATGAATTACTGTATGCAATGGAAAGGAAAATTTGTTTTTTATTTCTGTATGTTTATTATATAAATATGCTCTTATTTATTTACTCCAAATAAAATTTAAAAATGATAAAATACAAAAACCAACTATTTACAGTTCTACTTTTAACTATTTAAATTTTCAGCTTTTTTCCTTCTAAACTAATTTAAAGTGAAACAACACAAAACCCTGCAAACCACTTACCAAAAATTATAAATTAATATGCAAAACAAAAAGAAAATGCACGTTCTCTGTCATATAGGCCTGGCATAATTTTTTGGGAGTGTTGTCCTGCTTGGAATTGCATACATAGGATTCAATGCATAAATAAACTTTCTGATTCCTTTAACATCCTCAACTGAAAATAGTTGGAAATTATGTGCAATCATTTTTGTCAGCTCTTTATTAATTGAGTTCTGTCTTGCTGGGGTCACAGACTAATGCAAAATCTGTCTCATATAGCTCTGGGTTGGTTGTGGTGATATATTGCATGATGCTGTAGAGGCAGCAGCAGCAGCAACAGTTGCAGGAGACACACTGGCATCTTCATTAAAATTACACTCAACTGACTGTGTTTTATCTTCCCATTGCACTGATGGGTGGACCCTGGGTGCAGGTTGTTTGTGGAGCTGGCTCTATATGATATCCTTTTCTTGCACACTCTTGCTTTATATTGTCAATAAAATTGAAATGGTTCCAGATTTTGCTTCTTTTCTTGATGTCAATCATTTTCATTACTATACCTTTCTAGTGTGATGATGTTGTCTCTTGTTGTTGCTCCTGGCTCACTCTCTCCATCGTGCTCTGTTCCTGTGCGACTGTGAGTGTAACTACTGCCCCTCCCCCCTCTGCTGGGCAAAGTTAAGGCTGTGTTTGCGCCCCTCCACCCTCTGCTCAGCGCAAACACAAGGCTCACGTGAGGCGTTAAGTGAAAAAAAAAAAGAGAGAGGGTGAGAGAAAAAAAAAGGAAACACAGCTCCCAACAATGGTCCCGTCGTTCACGGTTCTAAGAGCTGTTTCATTTGCGACCTGCACATCACTAGTGTACAGGAGGAGCACGGTTTCCTCTCAGAATATTTAGTTTAAGTTTGCAGCTCTCAGCAGAAGCCAACTTCAGCACCCAAGATGAAGACCTTCTTGCCAAAATTTGCCATCAAAAAATACAGCACGTATGTCGCAATGACTGTGATTTTTGTTCACAATTATGTGCTTGGCAAGGATTTAAACTGTACTTGTGATGCTGAGGATCCTGCAATTCATACATGTGTCTACCTTTTTATTTTATTTGCTTTACAACTCTGGACCGACGAGCTTTTCAAGAAAGTCTGGAAATACTCATGTCGAAGCCCTATTTGCTGCAAATTTTTTGTGGTTTTTTGCATTCACTTTATGAAAGCAGTTTGCATTGGTCTGCTTTGGGTAGTGACTGTGTTCATTGATGGAGACTGGTTTGTTTGCTGTTGGAATACATACAAAGAACATCCACAGTTAGGCTGCAAAGACAAAAAAAACATCACAGCTGAGGAGCAAGTCCTGATTGCTAAGCTGAAAAACAAATCCATGGTGAGTAAAGTTGTTATTCTTCATACATTATACAGTACCACTCTGTGCTGCTCTGTTGAGTTATTGTTGTCTTTTACAACTTTATTTAAGATTAACCTGAATATCTGAATATATAGTGAGGTTGTATTAAGTTTAATTTGCTTAAATTTTAGTTTCATGGGTGTGGTTTTTTTGGGGGGTTTTTTTGTAAATTACAAGTATATACGGAAGCGTAGAGCTGCCACCCGGGCAAAAGAAAAAAAGAAGTATATCACGTTGTAACGTGAAAAAGTTATTGTTCTAACAAGATACTTTTCATGTTTGTACAATATACTATCATGTACAAACATGATAGTATATACTATATACTTTTATACTACATACTTTTCACGTTTGAACAACATAATATCACGTTATTACAATATACATAATTACCACATTCGTACAATATAATATTTATATTGTACAAACATGAAAAGTATCTTGTTAGAACAATAAACTTTTCACGTTATAACGTGTTACGGGTCCGAAATTGAGGATGAGAGTAAAACAATGATAGTCCAGAAGAGGTCAATCAAACAATTGATTTTAATGAATGCACGCAGCGTGGAGAGGTGCAAACTGCAAAGCAGTTGTACATCTCTACCCAAAATACACTCTAGATTGCTTTTATAACATCAGGGTATTGTAACGCCCCTTCTTGCGTTTACAAGCACATAATTTGCATGTACAGAACATTCATGTATTTTAAGAATTAACTGCAACATAGAGGTTCCTCCTTGTGGCATACTCTTCCGAATATAGTGATGACCTAAGGCCTTTGAGGTCACCATGGACTGGACATCCTTCCGTCACCTGTAACTAAGCAAACTCAAATACCACAAGAAGCTGAATACATTCAGGCCTTTGCTCAGCTACTATTTTACTGTAACAATATACTCAGCATATGAGTTATGATATATATATATTTAACTCAATCATTTTAAAGTAGTTATACTGCACCTGTAATAAACATGTTAATATTTGATTATGATAACCCCTATAATATAAATTATAACATAATGCCAGCAGCTTCAATAAATGCTTGGATGAAATGATAATTAATGCAATGACAAGATGATGGTTATGTAAAATAGTCCCTATAATTCTACAATTCCCCCTTTTGACGTCTTCCAAAGACGTCACTACACTATTCCCAGGTCCACTACCTTCGCTCTGACCCTCTCTCTGCTACACCTTACTAACCTACTGTGTTCATCTCAGGTTCCTGTCATTATTCAAAGTTGGTTCCCAATATCATATCAGGCAAAATCACAAACCCTACTGCCACGTCTGCTTTGTTAAGCTCTTCAGTTAGACTCTGTACCGGTTTGCCAATCTGTGTGTACATGTCTCTACACTTTTAATGTCTAAATGCACATCTGGATGTATGTGCACTTGTATGTCTATCTGCATCTATGAGTCAGTGGTTTTTCATAAAACAGCGTTAAAGTGAAGAATGTTTCCTGACTATTAACTCCTGATACTGGAGGGACTTTCCGGGTTGCCCAACCTCTTAGGTTTGGCCTTTTACACTTTACTAAAGAAATTTTAACAGAGCCCAAAGAGATTTTTATTTTGCTCCTGTGCTTGACAGGTTAAGCGAAGTTGTTTTTGTTTTGTTTTGAAATTTTTCCCTTCTGTGTGTGTGTGTGTACATAAGTAAGAATATGATAATCAACATAAGATCCCTGGTTTGGAAATGATTTTCTGCCCCGCTGCAGGGCAACATCATGTGGTGGTGAGTCTATGTTGGCTAGTTTAATACAGATATGTAACAGTTGCTTGATTGCATGGCCCACTCAGAGTTGCACAGTTTTAATGTATGTGGAGAGTGTTTTCACAGTTTAAACATAGGTTACTCACATTTCTAGCCTGATTGTTTCCCAATAAAAGTGAAATCAAACATTACATTTGATTTTACTTATGTATTTTCCTGTTCTGGGCTCTATCCATTATATTAACTTTATTTAATCTCAATACTCTTTATGTGTGTGAGCAACGCTTTTTTTTTTTTTTTTATTAAACACACCCCGGGTAAAATATACACCATCCCCTGTCAGCCTAAATCTCCGCTAAAAAGCACACTTCAAAGTTTTCTATCTGGATTTATGCCTCCTTTGGCCTCAAGCATATACATAACATGCAAAGGTTACTGTTAATGCCCGTTAGACAAGTTTCCATTATCTACAACATTTTGTTTCACCCGGCTCACCCCACACATTTCTTGTTCACTTATTGCATATTTATCTTTAACACCATTTACCTCAGTAGTTGCTAAGCAGAAACAAAGCAACCTGTGGTCCACCTTTACCCTGTAAAATAAACCCCTGTCATGTGTTTGTGTCTGTAAGCATGTTTTGCATTCATTCATTACACTCCCGCCATTCCTGCAAGTTAGGAGCTGTAAAGTTGAAAGCTACATCAAGTCCAGGCCTTTGGCCTGGCCTATATTTAAATCATGTGTGTTTGTAAGCGTGCATGCAATTCACCTGCTATGTTCTCATCTTCCCTCAACATGTATCACCTGGACACTCTCACCAGTGAAGCTTAAAACCCTCTTGGATAGAACATCAACTCTAAACAAGCACAGATATGCAATGTGTATAAAATGAACTAAACCTGTGAATAGAATGAATGTGATGACAAACCTATGCAATGCAATATGAACCCTGTAAACAATATTACTGGTAAACAATGCTGTAAAACATGTTCTTAATGCAATCATAATAATGCAGATTATATAATAGGAATAAAGAATTTCCCTCAACCCAGGCAGGGTTCGCAACCCTCGCCATTATCTTTACCAACCATCCTCTGACACAAGGAATGATACAACAACTAGCGATGACCAATATTCCCAAAAGTACAGTCAAAGAAAACATCACTGACACTTGCCAAGTTTACTTAGCCACACCTTTCCATTGTCCAAACACAGATGTCATCCAGGACGCCAGCATATTTTCGATACCTGAGTGCTCATGCATGGTTTTAGATAATTCGATTTCGCTCTCCCGTCAGCGAACTCGGACCTAATTGTTCTGCGAACCCCATCATGGCGTCCCTGGTTTGGTCAGAGAGTCTCAGCAGGTTGTAATGAACATAATACGCCAACATTTTCCTTAGGCGTTACCCAAAGAAATATACTCTCCGATCCTGCAACTACCTGACTTACCAGCTTGCACTCATTAGGAACTCCCTGGGCACTCCTATGGAGTCTATCCAGGTCGGCGAGTTCAAACGAGGATCATATGCATGGGTAGTCTGGGTCCCTCTTTGGCCAAAATGTATCTCTTACGTATGGCAGCTAAAGTTCACGTGTTATGTTGTGGAATAGCCTTTACCTGGTTTCCAATAAGCATGATCGGAGCTCCCAATCGCACCATCGCACATGTCCCTACGCTTCCCATAGGAACACGAGTATTTTCCCCACAGTAATAATAGAGCCCACTTCTTGCCCATGTTCCAATTACCGTGGTAGGGTCGCTTACATTGTTGGTGGTTCGTCCTGTGAGTGTGACAGCACACCTAGTTGGGTCGATCTCTCCCACCTTGTACTTTTCATTATCTGTAGAAAACTTGAAACATGTAATTATCTAATTTTAGCATAAATGGTCCCACTGCTGTCTGCTTTGAAATGGCAGGGAAAAGTCTGGACAACACAGTACAGTTGCCAGTAGTCACTTCACTTCTAGTTAACTGTAACATACAATCATAGCCCCACTCATCCTCTAATGCAATGGTGCGGGCTCTGTAAACAACCGTGACCTAGCTGAAGCACAGGCAACACAGTCAGATACATGTTGTTCTCTAGCATCTTGAGCCACCCAATCAAGCCAGAGGTTACTGTCCTTGAAACCCGTGGTGGCGCTTTATCAACTCTTTAAGCTTCAGTCTAAAGTAATCTGTTGTCAGAAGTACTCTCCCTTTTGGTTCCTGTTCCTTTTGAGCTACTGTTCCCGAAGTTACCATCTGATCAGTCAGAATGGTGATTAAGCTTTCTGCGAGCGGCTTAGACTTTGCATCAACTAAATTTACCCTAAGCATATCATGGGGTGATTGCAGACCCGTACCTCATACGCTCTCCAGCTACTACTAGCTCCTGTACACTTAATGACGTCACACAACTCAAACGTGAATGAGCTGGTAGACCCTTTACCATAATTCAACCCTATGCCCTTATTCCTGCTGAGACACTCATCACCTTTACCTGACCCCTCGCGCTTTTGTCTTTTTACCGATCCTGTTTTAGCAACTACAGTCTCAGGAAGTGCTGGGCTGGACTGGCCTCCGTGTTCAGACAAGTGGTTCGGAGTGCCCTGCAAAATATAGACAATAAACGACACAGCCATAGTTAATATCATTGCATACAATAAACATGTAGTTGTAAGGAGCATTCTAATCAGTTTTCTCATTACGTGTCTCTGATTCGTGTGTTTGCATCATGTTATATAAACTTTGTATACTTTGTAGTGCATTATGCTAAACAAACCAACCCTTTCAATTCCCCAACCCTATCTGTCTCCTCAACGGGTTGTATGTTTTCAATGTTTCCTTATTATTTTGTCATAAAATAAATCAAACAAATAACTTAAGCTGTGTGACGGCACCTTGCATTTACGCCAGGCTGTGAACTGCCCTAAATCTACTTGCTACACCCCTTTTCACCTAGTTTAATTTTTTTCAATCCTAATTTAAACTATTCCTGACTTCCCTCAATGCACACTGTAAAGTGTAAAAGATACAGTTAGCTTTCTCCTGGTAAAAGGTCCTACATTATTTTCTCTACCTTTGGAAACATCCTCTATCGAGTTAACCCATTTCATTTTTCAAACTTAGGCCTGATTTCTTCGCCCCTTTAACGGGTAGCACATATCCGGTCTGAACACTGTGTTTGGGCAATTTACGAATTGTTGCAGGATTTCTATGTTATGTAAAGTTCCTCTCATCCCTTTTATGCTTCCATTATAACCTGTGTCTAACAAGCTTTTGATCTTCTTTGTAATATAAACAACTCGGTGTATTTGTGCTCTGTTCTTCTCCTTTCTCTCATCTGATCATCTCAAGCACGTCCTGTACCAAATTTGCTTCCTCTTTTCAAGCCCACATTTAATTACAAGCTCTAACACATTTGCCCTATACGGCGGTCTCGACGTGTTTCCTGTCTACTTATAAAAATACCAGAGTTATTCTCAGAACTCAGAGCTGAAGTTCCCCTTTTCTAAGTCTGTAGGTTCAAGAAGAGAGCAAGCTGCTAGTCGGTAAACAACTTTATCATCACATAAGTTATTAGGTAAGCGTCACGTGAGACACATTTCATGTAGCTGATAACATATATACAATTTTCCTTTGACATATCTGTATGTGCACGCCTAAATTATAACCTCTTATTCTAGAAATCAAAAATAACCTGAAAATAACACTTTCTGCCTCAGTTTTACCATACCTAAATTATCAAAAACCTAAACATCATCAAGTAATCCTAAAACCCTTTCAAATTAAACCTTAAATCCTGTAACTCCCCCTTTTGTGACACATCTCATGTGTTACAAACTCAAAATCCTTCACTCAGGTTAGGGCATTAAAAAGGTTAGTCATATCATATTAAGTCTACATGCTCCGGACCTTCAAACCTGTTTTTAAGGAATGAAATCAAATTAATCATCATGTCAAATCTTTTCTTGGCTCCATCCACAGCCTGCATCCTTGAAACGTCCTATAAACAAAAGCCTGTGTGTTAACCAGAACATCACCTTTTATACTCACTTTCTCCACTGATGATCCAACCTGTGTTATAACCCAAAATAAACTTACACAGAACAGTTATTAATCATGTGTCCCCTCCGTTCATGGTAACTTAAGTTACATCAATGTTTCCCTTTTAGCATTTAGCATCCTATAATGTAATAACATAATCCAACCCCAATAAATAATTTTCTCAACGCACACATCAATATCCCAAAATCAGCATCCCCAGATTTAAGTCTCCCACTTGTCCTGTTTGTCAACCTTTTATTTATTTCCCTCTTGGTCCCATCACTCACATTCACTCCCATGCATTCACACATGATATTTTTGCTGATCTGCAGCCTTCTGCGCACGTGATCAGATGCTCCACATCAGCAAAATGAGCTCAATCATTTGTTTTATTTCGTTTTTCCTTTTTAGGAAAATAGTTCTCTATACTTTTGACTGGATTGACTCGCTGCAATCCTTACTTGGTAATTTGTCCGCGCCGTCAGTTCACTCTCTTCCAGGCCTGCTTAGAGCAAAAATGAGAAAAAAGAGAGCTGATTGTTAGCTCATCAAAGTACAAAACAAAATCACCTGACAGGTTTTTTCTAAGTGCACTGTTATAAAAACTATGGGCCCTTTTAGACCTGTCCATATTTATCAAAACTCCCTCTATTAAAATGAAAACAACAGCCCCAAAAATCTTAAACCATCTTAAATTTCACCCATTCAACACACGAAAACCTCGCCAAAAGCTACACCGTTTCGTACACAACAATAACCCCGGTTAAGCACTTTACCATACTCAGATTCAGCCTAACACCTTACAACAATGTGTCAACACTAATTTATAAACCTCCTAATCAAATTTGCACCTCTGAACAATCTACCCCTCCTTTAAGGCCTCAATCACACACACACAGCAAGCTCCTCTGTCCACATTCACACAAGCTCTCAAACTTTTCCATACTCAGCCATATCTCAACAATTTAACTTGGCAAAAGAAATACATGTTTAAACTTTATCACATTATTTAATTATTTTCATTTTCTTTCTATACTAATCACTTACTTTGATCAATCAGTGCAAGAGCACTCCTGAGTCACTCTTATAAACACTTTTCTTTTGTTTTTTTTTTTCCATCTCTTTTAAATCTTTCCATCAATTGTATTAACCATTCACACCATTCTCTCACTCATACAAGCAGCAAGCAGATCTTCATTGCATATGCTTATGTTCTTAGCCAGGTTTTTAATCAATATCTGTTCATTAAGCTTCAGGAGCTTGTCTTTATAAGGTTAATGCATTTTCTGTTTGTGTGTGTATGGGTATATGTTATTTTGCATCTATGACTTCACAGTCTCCCAGACTTCTTCCCATACTCTCCAGTTAAGCAGTCAGTTTTCTTTTTCCCGAGTTACTAACCCACATTTTGATTTCCCACCTTAAATTACCGCCCTCCTGGTCTTCAGCCAGGAGCTGGGGCTTGCTTTTCAGGTTCCTGGACACATCATGCTGTGAACAATTCAACCAGAAACTTGCCTTAACTTATCCATAGATGTTAACCTCTAACTTTCTTCCGACTGCTGCTGTGGAGAGCCGGTCCAAGTCTGCTTTACTCCTGAAAATAACAAAACTAAGACATTTTCATTATTATCACCAGTGGTTAAATAACCCATTTCTCTGTCTCTGGTCAGAAACACCAATTATGCCATGCATGTAAGCGTGTTCTTCCCTGCATTTTATGTTAATTGGGTGTAAACTGCTTCTTCATTAAATTAATTCATTGAGTTTCTCATTGCATTTCTATGTATTCATGTTAATGTACACTACGTGTAAGCTGTTTCTTCATTGCATCCTATATATTCATATTTAATTTATGCATTTCACCACTGAGCTTTAGATTCAAACTATCTCACTTCTGATTCATTTCAAAAATATCTCACATGTAACAATTTGTATGTGTGTTTTCTATTCATTAAGGTAATGACAATTATTTCTTTCATTATTCTTACCTTTTCTAATGTTTACCTCTTTGTTATGCTGTAGTGGACATCCCTAAACAATTCATGAGTTCAGGCTTCAATTTTCAATCCAATTATATCCTATATTCTCGCAGTCAAACTCGTCCAGCTTCATCTCTCACTGGTCCTCTCTGCACAATGTCCTATTCAGGCTTCAAAGCTCCAGCAAACACAGTCTCAACTCAGCTGCTGTCTTCTTCTCTGTTTCTTTACAGTCTTTTCTTTCAGATTAAGTCCCAGCGTGGCAAAATATCACTCAATGTCCAGTGCTCTTCCACAATTCTTTATCCCACTGTTCAACTGCCCAGCCTGTATTTTCACAGTACATGTTGCATTAGTCTTACATGCTGCTGCTGGTCGTCAGTCGTCATCAGTGTTAATGGATCAGTGGCCCTGTCGTTTGCCTGCTGTATTCAAGTCCACGATGTTCTATCTGTCTTCATCAGGTGATTAACTGTCTTTTGCGTGTCTTCTCGGGGTGAAGGACAAAGTAAGAGCTCAAGCTGCACAATTTCGAGCCAAAGACTGGCTTATTTTCTCCCAATTCTTTTAATCTACTTTTCTGCTGCTGAACTCAAGGTTGCAAAGTTGAAAGACGCCCACCTGTATTGACACACTAAACCATATAATTAGTAATATATGCATTTTTCTTAAAGGCTTCATTTGCTTCATGTGCCTAGAGTTAAATCTCTCTCTCTGTGTTCTTTCTGTACACACTCAGTTCCCATATATGGGCATGCACAGTTCCTGTTCACTATTTCCTGTCGCTGCAGCCCCGGTAGACAGAGCAATATTTCCTGTTCCTCAAACTAATCTAACTCCTTTGTTTTTTGTTTTCTTGAATTAAAAACACTTTCAAACTTTAGCACATCCTACTTTTCATCACACAAGAAATATATTTCACACTCCTTTATTCCATACACACCTTTTAAATGCTCTAACCTCTTTCAGACGCCATAACTCGTCTCACACGCACTGCCTTTCTCTCTCTCAGACTTCCCCTTTTCACTTACTCAGACAAATCACACAGTCACTCAAATCAAATACTGACAGCATTCACACAGTTAAAATCACACAAAATACGCTTTCATACGAGTATTTTGGACATGCCTTCCATGATCAGAAAGAGCAAGTCAAAAGAAAAAAGAAAACTGAAACCTCTCATAACATCACTGAAGGTCAAATATCTTCATAGACCCAAAAGTAAGCATATTATTTCCCTAGTCAAAAGTCAAACCGTTACTCACAGTAATTTTTAATCTCACAGCCTTTGTGTTTTGAAACTAAAAAGAGGAAGGAACAGCGCCCAATTTAAACTGCGCATGTTGTCACTCAACGACACACACAGAAAATGTAACTGTATATATATTATCTCAAACTGAAACAAAACCCATCTAAAATCCTAAAACATCTTACTTGACACCCCAAAACACACATGGCTTGCAGACATATTTATTAATTAAATTATCTCAAATTCAATTTCAGTTCTCAGAACCCAGGTAACGGTCTTAAGTATCAACAGTTTATGTATCCTATCTCAAAACCCGCAAAAGTCATACAGTCATGGCAAGAAATAAAACTTTACTTACAATATTGTAATAAACAACTCCAGCGTCTTAAATACAGGCATCAGCCATGTGTAGCAGTCCCTATAAACTTCCTATCAGTTTTACACAGTTTTACCTAGTACAGACACGTGTCAAGCAAACCCCATACTCATATTCTACAGTTATCATGAAATACTTATCATAATCAACAACAGTCACACAAATATAATAAACATAAACTGCATTTCTTCCTTAAAACACAGATTGAAGTCGTCCTTAACCCTGGCTCTGCAGTCAGTCATTAGCCACTCATTAGTAAACAGGAAATGTCACTCTAAATAAGTCACAGGCATCTCATTTACATAAACACAGACACACTCTCAAAATAAACAGCCTGCTGCAGTGCCCGTGGCAGACAGAGCCTATATACAAACATAAAAATTATAACACAGAGACGTCTGATAAATTAAATAATATTTACAAGGCCTTAAATTGCACAACCTACATAATTTAGACAAAATTTAATTAACCCTCCAAGGAGAAACTCCAAGTTTTTGATCATCAATGACAGTCTCAGTTCCAAACTGTATCTGCTCTAATCCCTAAATATCCTAAGTGAATTTAAAAGCGTCCAACGCCCAAGCTCCAAGCTTTGCTACCCAAAAAGTGCATAAACCGTTCCAAACGGTGAAGTGGTCCAACCACTGGCTATTTAGGGCGTCGTTGTTCTCCACACTTGCCAAGTGAACTATCCTCCCAGAGGAAGATGTCGATCGTCACCGACAAATTGGAAGCGTCACCTTCCGACAATGCACTTACTGGAACATCCCACAGTTCCGTTCTACAGAAATTTACTAGTATTTTAAAGACATCCTGTACGACCACCAAACCAACTTTAACGATGTCCAAGCCCAGCTTTATATTCAATTATGACTGTATTACCATACACAGTTTCCAAATTACCTATAATCCTAAATTCAGTAGTCCAACTACTTTAAATTCTCTTTCCTTAGCAGTCCAACTGCATTTAAATCCTCGTAGCAGTCCAACTGCTTGTCCTTTACTCAGTACTGTCACTTAACCTTACATTATCATTACTTCAACTTCAATTCTCATGAGATTTTCACCAAAATCAAAACAGACTTTCACCAGTAATTTTCAGTGAGTAGACTTTCAATTTTGTCAGAACCAATTCAGCACTGTTTGGAAATAATTCAACAGGTAGTGCCTTACCTTTGAATAAGCCGCTTATGTCCACTCACTTCGACCACTGAGTCGTGTCTGCTCGTTCGAGCGCCTCGGACCCTCTCAGTCTCAACCTCCAACTCTCTCTACTCAACCCTCGGCCAATGCACCAAATGTTACGGGTCCGAAATTGAGGATGAGAGTAAAACAATGATAGTCCAGAAGAGGTCAATCAAACAATTGATTTTAATGAATGCACGCAGCGTGGAGAGGTGCAAACTGCAAAGCAGTTGTACATCTCTACCCAAAATACACTCTAGATTGCTTTTATAACATCAGGGTATGTAACGCCCCTTCTTGCGTTTACAAGCACATAATTTGCATGTACAGAACATTCATGTATTTTAAGAATTAACTGCAACATAGAGGTTCCTCCTTGTGGCATACTCTTCCGAATATAGTGATGACCTAAGGCCTTTGAGGTCACCATGGACTGGACATCCTTCCGTCACCTGTAACTAAGCAAACTCAAATACCACAAGAAGCTGAATACATTCAGGCCTTTGCTCAGCTACTATTTTACTGTAACAATATACTCAGCATATGAGTTATGATATATATATATTTAACTCAATCATTTTAAAGTAGTTATACTGCACCTGTAATAAACATGTTAATATTTGATTATGATAACCCCTATAATATAAATTATAACATAATGCCAGCAGCTTCAATAAATGCTTGGATGAAATGATAATTAATGCAATGACAAGATGATGGTTATGTAAAATAGTCCCTATAATTCTACAAACGTGATATACTTCTATTTTTCTTTTGCCTGGGTGGCAGCTCTACACTTCCGTAAGTATAAACTCATAGATGGTTAAAATAGAATTCAGAATAGAATTCAACTTTATTGTCATTACACAATTACAAGTACAAGGTACCGAAATGCAGTTACATCTATGGTTACATCTATGGTTACAAGCACAGATAATTACAGAATCAAGTGACCAATACAGGGAACTGGATGGTTTCACAGTTCTCTGATGTAATGTTTGGGATAACACAAGCAAATTTTGTTCCTATACAGTACACCCAATGAGTTGTTTTCTGTTTGATTGTCATATAACTGTAGTCCAAATTCCCGGTCCACTCTTCTTTACAACATTGCTTCAGTTTCCTGAGGCTCACAGATATTTGTCCATGAACAGCTCTCTAGGGGCAATTCAGTCTGGTTGAGGTCTGGAGTTTGACTGGGCAATGTTGGCTCTTTTCGTTTTCAGCCAATCTGTTGGAAATTTGCTGCTGTGCTTGGAACATCTTTCCTGTTGTTTGACCCAATTTGGGCGGACCTTTAGCTTTCAGCCAGACAGCCTCACATAAAGAGGGTTAGCTCCCTGATACCTTTCTGATCTTTTAAATTGGTACACTCCTGCAAGATAACTTAAATCTGTGAACCAGATGGTCCTGGCTGTCCCAGATTAAAGCAGATCGGGCCTTTGCTGTGACTACTCCTAAATTGTGGAACAAACTGTCCCTTCACATCAGGACCTCCACAACACTGGACACTTGTAAAACTCATCTGAAACCCCACTTTTATTCCTTGGCTTTTAAATCAGAATGAGTTTATATTACTTTTTATTTATCTTATTTCTTACTGAAATCTTCTAATTTTATGATTCTTTTTCTTAATTTTTATCATGTCTTTATATTTTTTATTTCTTTTGATTATTAAGTGTACATCACCTTGGTCAACACTGTTTTAAATGTGCTATATAAATAAATTTGACTTTGAATTCAGGATACTGTAACATACAGAGGAATTCCGGTTCAGTCAAAGCAAGGAGCCAGTCAGGGTGCTAAACAGCCTCAAACCATCACACCTTCACCACCATGCCTGATAATTGGTTTCAGGTGTTCACTAAATGTGGTGCTGTACATTACACCAGAGATCTTGACTTTGGTCTCATTTGTTCAAAGGATGTTGTTCCAGAAGTCTTTAGTCATCATTACCTGACGAGTTTGTTGTATTCTATTCTGGTCCACTTCCATTTTTTTCTCTCTCCTCTCACTTCTCACCTTCGCAACTTTATAGGTAGGACTTCATTAGCTGATGCACACCAGGTATGCTGGCTTTTGTAATTTTACTGTTATGAACTTTATCATTTGATATGCTAACTCAGGCCTCTAGAGTATGAGATTTAGTACTTGTGTATTTTTACAGTTTCGGTGAGTGTTAAACGTCTGAATTTGGGGTGAATTTGCTTGGACGATTGTAGCATTGTCTAAAACACATCTAAATGCTCCAGACCAAACTTACAAACAAAATTTTAAAGTCGAGCTCACACTTTATCACTTGACAAATTAAAACCTGAAGACAGTAACACAGCTCATAAATTAATATTTTCATACCTTTTAAACTGTCTATTGCTTTACTTAATTGTAAAGGTAGAATCTCACCAAGAAATTACAATGGATAAGATATCACTCACTCATATCACTCACAGGTGGAGAATGGTCAGGTGGAGCAACCAAGTCAAAAGAGGGAGAAACAGATGCATTAAAAGAAATGGATACAGACAGCAATTCTTTCACATTTCACCTGTTTAACTAAATTCATCCTCTTTTACAGTTTGTGATTTCAGAATATGAGTTTTAAATATCACATTTGTTGCTTCTCCTTCAGATTATTGGCTTGGGTATACTCTTGGCTGGCTTTTTGGTGGTTAGCCTTGTGTTCCCACTTGGATGGAAGAAATGCTGTGAAAAGAACAAGAAATGCTCAAGTTGCTGTGACAGAAAACTGCTATATGACCAAATGATTTTGGAGGAGGAAGAAAATGTACTCACAGAGATGATAAGAAAAGCAGCAAAAGATAAGCTGTCAGAAGAAATACAGAAAACACTCAACAGTGAACGTTGGGGGGAATCTTTTGATGTTGCTGATCATCTGATTACAAGCAGAACTCTACCAGGACGCAGGGTAACATCATGTTGCTTTTTGTTGAGTCCAGTGACTTTAAAAAAAATATGTACACCACTTTAGTCCAGACGGGACTGAAGAACAATCATCTGCTTTTTCTGTCTCTGTAGGAAGACATTTCTATGGAAAATCGGCAGCCAGAGGTAAATATATCATTCTGTTGTTCACCTGTTCAGGTTTGATTTTAATTATTTTGTTTTGGACCTACAAAAGTAGTTTTACATTCTGTATTATTTAAGCTCGTGGTTTAGGGTCCTAATTAGATTTGCTCAGGAACATAATTTCTTATCATCACTTTGTCTCTTCTGTGCTGACTTTGCTTTGTTTGTATTCTATTCAAACTTAAGTAATCTAAGTTGTGTGTGTGTTTTATACGTAAACAGGGGGGGCCCCCTAATGGATGAGCATGTTTGACAAAGATGCACAACAACAATGTGAGGAAAGTATCGCCACTGCCATTCTTATCAGAATTCAAGTTTCATTTTCAGTTTATAACAAAAAATATATATGTACATCACAAGTGAAAATATATTTTCACTTGTAATATCTTAAAGATTATAGTAAAATTTTTATGTTATCCTTATAAATACCATGTTACGGTGACACATGTATGTTTTCTATAATTCAAAGCTTTTTATATGTCACATGAGTGTAGATTTTAATGGTGCTTATTTTAACGTGTGAACTTGTTATAAGAATCATCTACAGAAAGCTTTTGAGTCACGCATGACTTTGTAGTTGACAACTTGCCTCTAGGCGTCTTTGCAGCCTTTCGTTGCCTTGGGAACCCCTTAAGATATTTACCATCCTTTTATATTTGAATCAACTGTAGTCTTCACTCTTGCTGGTGGCCACATTATCACTCTGTTTAGACCCCAAAGTTTAACTTTTGACCTGCTCACTTCACACTGACGTTGGCTATTTTGCTTCGTGTTGCTTTCTGTGTGACCATATCTTTAAGCTTATGTCACCCTTTTTAACTGAGTAGTCCAAAATCAGTCAAATCCGCAGTAATCTGTCATTCAAGGTCAAGTAAGAACAAATATTTGAGAATCTAGTCTCGTTGGGTTAAGTTAGGATCGTAAGGAGACTGGCAGTGGTAACTCAACTTAAAGAATGAAAAACCTCCACTCAGAATGAGACACTAACAACAACTTAAAGGAAAAAAAAGTGATTTGAGTGTATTCAACATTTAAATGGTCCAAAACATAGATGTGAACAAAACATTTAAATCATTTCAACATGTAATCTTCAACAATGTGCAATATATCACTTACAGTGTCCATAAATGTATTAGGTAGGCTGTCCGTTCAGTTCAGTGCACTTAGTATTCAGTGTTCTTAATAAGTTTTAATTGTCTTTAGTCACTGGTTTGCTACGGAAACTAAGGAATTGTTAGCAGCTTCTACGACAAACATCACATCTTTGACAAACATATCCTGACTGGTTTTATACTGAGAAACTGGACTGTGAATCACAACTTAATCTGCAACTGTGAGACTCACCAGGATATTCTTCAAAGAAAACGGTGTTCCTCAGGGCTCTGTGCTGGGCCCTAAATTATCCATATTATATATAAATGACATATGTAGTGTTTGCAAGCTGTTAAAATGTGCATTATTTGCTGATGATACCACTCTGTGTTGCTCAGGTAAAAAAATAGAACAGCTTCTGAGTACAGTGGAAAAGGAGTTAAATAAAAAAAAAATGGTTTGATATAACTAAGTTATTTTTAAATATAAACAAAGCAAAATTTATTATTTTTGGCACTAGACAAATGAAAAATGTCTCTAAAATCAAAGTTGATGGAATTAAAATTGAAAGAGTGTATGAGAATAAATTTCTTGCAGTGATAATTAATGGTAAGCTAAGCTGAAAGTCTCAGAAAAACCATGTGAAAACAAAATGTCAAAAACTATTTTCATTCTCTACAAAACAAAGTATGTTCTCAACAACAAATCAGTATACACACTTTATTGTACTCTGTTGCTTCCATATATAACTTATTGTCTGGAGATATGGGGTAATGCATATAAAACAAATACTCTTCCTATTTTCAAGTCACAAAAAGAGCTATAAGAATTATAAATCAATCAAACTATATAGAACCAACTTACATTTTGTTTATTAATCTAAATACCCTGAAATTTTATGATTTATTGAATATAAAATGGCACAGATAATGTATAAAGCACAAAATAACTTGCTTTGTCGCAGTACTCAGAAGCTGTTTAAAGTCAGAGAGAGTCTCAGTGATTTGAAATGATGTTGATGTGATGATGAGATGATGAAATGTGTTTCTGTTAGAGGAGTTAACCTGTGGAATAGTTATGACAGTGAATTTAAAAGGTGTAGTTAATGGTTTAAAAACATGTTTAAAAATAGAGTATTAGAAAAAATATAAATCAAGAATGAAAAGAGCAAAAATAATGCTGAAACTCTTGGTTGTTTTGCTTTGATTTAGTTACTTATCTAAGGTGGGAAGTTTTTGTTTCGTTGTTGTTTTGTTTGTTTGTTTGTTTGTTTGTTTGTTTGTTTTTTGCATTGCTTTGTTTTATTCTTTGCTTCGAGCCCTGTGTACAGAAGCTGCATGCTAAAATGGTTTGTTAAAATGGTTGGCGTAATATGCACATGCTTCAGCCAATACCTTTTGATTAGCCTTGTCTATAGAAAACAATATGAAATGAAATAAAAATTAAAAATAATCATTCTTAGTGAGTGTGATCAAATGACTTTATGATTCTAAAAATGGCTTGTGTTTAGATTACTAGTGACATTTGTAATCTTGACAGCCTCTAAATGTGTTATTCAATTTTCATTGCAATTTAATTAGCATGACGCCAAATTAGAGCAACAGTTTCCTTAAGGCACTTAATACTGTAAGGTAAAGACTTTTCAATAATAGGGAATCAAGAAAAGAAGCAAGTTAGGGCAGAGCAAGAATGAAATTGTCAAAGTTGAAAAAAGAAGAATGTTGTGTTACATTCAGTTAGAACAGGCTCCGGGCTGAGGACAGGCTGAGACAGGCTATGGGTGGAAGGGAAGGAGTTATCAGATGAATGGGAAAGTACAGCTGAAGTGGTTATGGAAACTGTTACTGTCAGGTTGCTGGGTCATTGTCCCAGCATTTTGAGTTCATTTTGTATTTATGATTCCCCTTTGCTCCTCTTTGGAAGTGTTTAAGTTCCAGCTTTTACAGCTAGTGCTCTGGAATGCACACAAAGCCTTTACAGCCTACTGAAGATCATGCATCCTATCACTACACAATCGATTATACACCTCTAAGCATATATGGGTAGATATTTCTAAGCATAAATGACAATCACATTACAAATCCAACATAAACTAGCATTTATTATAATGTTTTTTGCAAAAGTGAAGGACATTTTTATTCTTCTTTTGCGGCTGGTTTGGTGAATTGGTGAGGACAACGACATTTACAGTTTTGGAATCTGTGAGATCTCTATTTCAAACCAGGTGTAGTTTGTTCGGTTAGCTGTGACACCGTGCTAACGAGGCTCCGTTGTGTTGGTTTACTGAAATTTTTTGTAAGTGACATAACTGCTCTTTTAACTGTTTAGTGTCTTCGCTTTGTTTGGTGGTTTTTTAGAAATGGTTTAGATGAGGTTTTACATGAGATTCAGAGGTTTCTGTGGATACTACACATGTTGGGGATTAAATTTTCGGACCCCATGTTATAACCGATTAAACATAATGGCATTGCTTTTGCCCCGGTACCGGGCGTGGGGCTTAAGTGGTTAAGAGGTGTGGGTAAGTTACTTTAAAATAGCAACTTAGTTACATTACTAGTTACTTCTATCAAAAGTAAATCAGTTACTTCAAGTTATTTGTTACTTTCAAAGTAACTAGTTACTAGGAAAGTAACTTTGGTTTTACTCAGATTTCTCTTATTAATGTGTTGCTTCCCCAACTGGATACCCAGCAAGGATGCCAGTCTTCTAGCTTGCTTACATAACCTGTCACAAGTGCACTGTGCCACCTACCAATAGTAAGGAAAAAATAATGTGCATGTTTCCACGAGAGAAATCCCACGCCTGGACTGTCATCGACTGCCGCTATGGTTCTAGCCTACATCACAGTGTCACATGCGCTTTTTATATCCAACACGGAAACTACAGTCGTGGTGATTTCGGTTGTGATATTTTCATAAACTATTTATTTACCACATCAATAAAAAGCATGGCAGGGCTACATATTGACAACCTTTAAAAAGTGAAAGGAGACAGAAAGACAGGTGAGAAAGAATAGAACTTAATTGACTTTTTGATGGCATTTTACACACAGTAGTGGTACAGAATCTAGAAAATGTGGGAAAATACTGGCATCATATACAGTACTTACTTCTGAAGAAATTATGATGGGACCCTGAAAAAAATTACTATGTACAGTAATGGATTTCTATCAGATGAAAATGTTTGTTGTAAGATTCAGATAATTATTTTTTAAAAGCGAGACATTTTAAATGAGAATAAGAACAAAAAGTATTTCTTTGTGCCCCCCTTTCCCTGTTAATGCCCTACCTGGGCCCCTGGCAAAACTTTGCTAGACCCGCCCCTGCACAGTTACCAGCTGTCAGCTACACAGAAAAGGATCCTGGTGTTATTTGTCTCTCAGAAACAGCTCATAACTTCCCTTCAACTCATTCATGTCACCTAAAAGGTAAACCTGTTTCTCCATCACCTGTTCAGCTCTGATGATTCATCTTCATGTTTCCCTCTCACCACATATCCAAACTGATATCATGACCAGCAGCTTTACAGCTGTGGCTCCAGCAAACATAGGTTGATACTAGAAAGTAATATTAAATAGATTCTAACAACAGCTGATCAAGCTTAAACCTACTGCTGTTGTTTAGCGTGACATCTGCTGTTATTTTCTTTCTGGCGCAAAGTGAGCGATAAACAAACAAGAGAGAAAAGCCGATCAGCTGATCTTTGATCAGTTTTATGATTGAAGTAGCAACAGGAGAGGGAGGGGGAGAGAATGAGAGAAGAAGAGGCAGCTGTGCAGCGTAAAGACCAGTGTTGGGCAAGTTACTTTGAAAAAGTAATTCAATTATAGTTACTAGTTACTTCTTCAAAAAAGTAACTGAGTTAGTAACTGAGTTACAATATTCTAAAAGTAATTAATTACTTGAAAAGTAACTACTGCGTTACTTTAAAAAAAAGTTTAACCCTCTGGGGTCCAGGGTATAATTGGCCATTTTTAACTACTCTTGATTTTCTCTCCACATTTTACCTTTAAAAACTATTTGCTTTGCCTTGTTTGGTATCATTCTTTTCAGCACAACCTCACGTGCCTGAATTTACAGTCATGTTTTCATTTTGACATACTGTATTAACACAATTAACACAATCAGACAAAAAACATAAAATCAGAGTAGAAAAAGTTATATTTTTACTGTAACAACCACAAACATGTTTAATGAATCATATTTCATAACTTCAAATGCAAATATTAATTGTCAATTTTAAAATCCTTTGCACAAGTTTTGCAAACAACAAAGTTATTTGCATCCATTTACCTTTTAATCTTTTTTTAAATAACCATTTCAAACTATTTACAGAACAATCAGCTGTTCTTCAATAAGATGCCACAAATTATTTGTGCCACTCCAAATATTTCTGTCCACTATAAAGGAGAACATCACAGCCTGATACCTGCAGGTCTGACAGCAGCAGGTGTATCACTCCTGTTTCTACCTGGAGACAGCAGTCGCCTCATTGTTCTGACACACAACACAAAACTATCCACAACACTACACACTAACTACACAAGACAACACATTAACTACACACTCCAAACACGCTAAACGTCACAAATCTCACATCTCAAAACTCGCTCTCTCTCTCTTTTCCTGCTCTCTCTCTCTCTCTCTCGCCGTCAATCTTAAAACTTTTTTTTGTTTTTTTGCTCATAAGCAGAGAGTGCTTGCTAGCGCTAACGTGGCGAAACTATTGAGGAAAAAACGCCGCGTATATCACGATTCTGGTTTTACGTGGCCTATCGACACAGTTTATAAACTGGCACCGTGTTGCTTTGTCTTTAAGTGGTCACGTGACTGACTTACCACGACTCCTTTATTCTTCCTCAGTCAAACAGCAGCACTCGATTGTTTTGCCCCCTGAGCTCCAGGTGTTGTGCTAGACAGTGCTCGTGATTAGCGTCCGCGGGAGCGCGCAGCTGCTTAAAGCTGTAGCGTCCAGATTACTTACAGCTACTTCCTGCAGCTGATATAAGATGCGGTAAGTTGAACACAGCTTCAACCGTCTGTTTGTTGAAAAATAGTAACAGACCGCGTTTCCTTGTTAGTAACTGTAACGCCGTTGTAACGATAGGAATAGTAATTAGTTAGATTACTCGTTACTGAAAAAAGTAACGCCGTTAGTAACGCCGTTACTTGTAACGCCGTTATTCCCATCACTGGTAAAGACACAGGAATAACTCCAGCTTTGTGTCTTTTTCATTCTAGCTGAAATCCGGGACAAACTGCGTTCCTTCTCAGCTCAATACGAAACGCGTAATATTTTCTCTGAATACGAGACGATTACGTTTTTTACTGGACGGTAAAAAGGCCAGCCTCCACCACTTGCTTATGTTACTAAATCTGTGGAAGCTCCGCCATAGCCACCACCAAACAATTTTACACATCTGCTAACCAGAACGCCGTTTACTAACGTGTGACATCATTCCCAGGTCCGTGTTCCGATTTCCGAGGTAAGTCGAATGTAACACATGAAGTAACAAATAACGACCCTATCTAAATCCCAGTAACGATTAACGCATTCCTGATTTTGGCATAATAACTAGTTACCGTGCTCGTTACCACCATAACATAGTTACTGTAACGCGTTACTTAATAACGCGATAGTTCCAACACTGCTTTTAACAAAACAATACTAGAATGCCAGACATCAAGCTGTAGTTCTTAAGGAATGTCTCTTGCTCTGTGCTATTCTAGGGTGGTTTGGGGGTCCTCAATACTCAGGTTACCAGCCTAGGACCCCAGACGCTGCTGGTCCGATGCTGCGTCCAACCATCAGTGGGTGAACCAACCCCAGGACAAAATTTGTACCCTTAGACATCAACCTGCAGTTCTTAACAAAAGTCTCTTGCTCTAGTGCCCAGACACTGGAATAATTTTGCATGAGTGCTGTTTAAATTAGCGAACAGATGATTTAGGGTTCGTCCAATATGCACACTTGGGTGTAACAGGTGGTGCTTACCTTTAAAATTCTGTTAGACCTGTCCTCTGTTCGCCTCATTTCACGACCCCATGATTACGCCTAATTTGTCTCTCTCAGCCAATTTGGATCCGGGTCACAGGCACCAATTATCGACCCCAATTCCTTTGTCCTCAGGCTTTTCAGAGAAGACGCAAACTCAGTGTAATCAAAACATCACTTTATTCAATACAATCTTTTTCAATAACACCTTCAGGAAGGGAGATGTGCACAGCGTGAAAGCCTTCTGCAGATCTACTGCATTACTGACGATGAGTGTGATATACTCTGCACCCCCACTCCTCACAGTTTCATTTCTCCAGACAGTCTGACCTAAAGCACAGTATACATGAAAACAAAGCAGCACACATTCAACCATCTTCATCATGTCAGGAGTCATCATCAAAGTGTCAATCAATGAACAGATGATGATCAATAACTGCAGCTGGATTGTGTTTGTTCTCTCCATCAGATTCCTGTCAACTCACAATCGACACAAACACAGTGAACACAAAGCTCCAACTGTCTGACAACAACAGGAAGGTGACACATGTGGAGGAGGTTCAGTCATATCCTGATCATCCAGACAGATTTGATGTTTGTCAGCTGCTGTGTAGAAATGGTCTGACTGGTCGCTGTTACTGGGAGGTCACAAACACGTTTTCACATTCATGGATTCAATCAGTTGATGTTTGAAACTCTTCTAAATGATTCCTTGTAAACTTCTTCCTCTTCAGTCACAAACAAACAGGAAGTGATGTCACATGTGTTCCTGTCCACACAGCAGAATGAGTCTATTGCTGACAGTGATGTACAAACAGAGTGAGCATTTCTGAGGCCAAAATAAACCGAGTAGTTCACTGAATGAACAATGGACTGTGAGCTCAGTTCCTTCATCATTAGTATGGATTATATATGTATATGTATTATATTAGTATCATATATATCAGGTGCTGCTGGTTTCAGTCATTGTGCAAATGTGCTGTTTGTAAGGTTGTAAAGCTGCAGTCAGCTGAGACTGAAGAAGTCACCTGATCAGTGAGCAAACGTTTCTGAAAACGTCCAGATGAACAGAATCAACCTTTTGGGATCAGCCAGCAATGCAGCATCATTGTTGTTCAGGTTCAGAGGTTTGCAGGAATGAACTGATGACCAGAAACAGCTGCAGAGTCCAATAAAATACCAGCTGGAGTTCAGCTGCATTTGAAGAAGTCAAAGAAAAGTAAGGATGGCAAAGGGCGATGTTTTCTTCCAAAGAACTGAAAACATGGTCGACGCCTCATTAGAAGAATCATCTGGACATTTGTGAGGAACTCTAACCAAGAAAGCAACACAAGAAAGCGTCACACAGATCCAACAGACATTTTCCATGACTGGAAGTGTTCAGTGGAAAAATGCTACATTGCATTATTGCATCCTCTCACCACAGGAGGCGCTGTTGGCACCACTGATTGCTGATCAGCTGTTCTCTGATGATCTGATTGATCCTGTGAATAACGGGACTCACTGAACTCTGTGACACAGTGAAGATTACAGAGTTTAACATCTGACTGACGTCACACAGACAGAAGGATGAACCAGTGAGGCACAGAACACAGTTACTGGAGATACTGGATCAGCTCCATGTGAACCTCTGATGGAGAAGCTGCTGACCCAGAGAAACATCAGGACATGACAGGCAGCTGCACTGATCTAACAACATGTAGCAGAGCTGATCTATGTTAGAGGATCTATCACAGCAGCTGAAAGTCCAACACTGGATACCAGCTGAGCCTGTGCTGAGTGTTACAGGAAAGGAAACACTGACACTGGTAGACACAGTAATGCTGACTGGGGCACAGAGCTGAATGATGCAGCATCAGGACACTGTTTCAGTCTGACTGACAGAGAAACCTGTAGCTGCATCTACATGTGAGGCAGAGGCCACACAAGCAGGTTTCTATGTTTCACAGTGACTGAGATCTTCAGTGGGGTGGACATGCTCCTGTACAGACCTCTGAGGAGAACCAAGGTGCAGTCAAAGAGTCCAGTCTGTCCTCACAGATGTCAACATGTGGTTTCATCAGGTCTGCTGTCAGCTAGCAGGCTCACATCAGAATCACTGTTCCTGAAAAACACAGTCTGTGTGACATCATCAGTCAGCTGATCGTCCCAGATCTGAATGGTTTCTGTCTCTACTGAGGAAGTCAGAGAATCTCACTGAGGTGTGGATCAGGTCTGAGTGACCTGTGGAGGGACAGCTTTAAACAGTCCACAGGTCTCACGTCCTGCTCAGTCTGGTAGCAGATACCTCGTATTGTTCCAGATGTGCTGACATCACCAGCAGCAGCAGCAGCACAGCTGTGTGATACGATGAATCTCAGTTATTGATCCAACAGACAGTAAATACAAAGATCAGGATTTATGAGAGTAATCATTATGAGTCTGAACACATGATCACTGAATGTTAGTCTCCACAATAATAAGCTAACACAAGCAAACACAGCTTTCAGCTCTTATTTTGAAACTTCTTTAGAGAGCTGTGATGTGAGCGTGCCTGGCTCTGAGGCACTTGGGTCAGCCTCTGTTGTTTAGAAGTGTTACAGACTGTGAATGACACAGACCTGTCAGTTTCATGTTTGTCTGTAACACAGCTCAGGGCTCCATGCTGAACGCATCCATCCAGTGTTATTGATCCAGGACTAATACCAGCATTGGGATCAATACTACACAATCACATGTGTCCACGTGATGGATTTGACCAGCTTTATTCATTAATGATCAATCAACTTATTTACTGCATCTGAGTCCAGCTTCATTTAAATGATCCAACCATGAAAATGACATCAGTCCTACAGAAGCACTTAATGCTAACAGGAAGTCATTTATTAAGGTGGAATAACACAGAGAGACACAACCACTCACAGTTAACCTGACCCCACTAACTGCATGTGTTTGGACTGTGGGAGGAAGCCGGAGTACCGGAGAGGACGCACACAAACACGGGAGAACATGAAGCTCAGCACTGAAACAAAGATGGTGGATTTGACCTCAGGACCAGGCGCATCATTTCCAGGGGGGTTACGGGGGTCATGACCCCCCAATAATCAGATCCAGCCAATATAATTTCATCATTCCAGTTTATAAAATTATGAATTATCTTGATTTTCTTTAATCGTTTCAATTATTATCAGCAAAATAGTTTCATGTTTAATCATCTAGTAATGTAACCCCGCCTCCTCCGCTGCATACTTGGTATTACCCAACCAGCTTTCTCTACCAAACCTTCACTGTTTGCTGTGTGTTTGTTAGCGCAGTCGCTGGTGCCAGAGGCTGCCAGTGACTTCAGTCTGAGGGTTTGAAGTTTCCATGTCTGTGTGATGTGTGGTGTGAAGGCTGCTGGTTAAACTGGGACTCACTGTTTAAAGCACTGAGTGCTCATAGAGAGATGCTCCATGAGTCCCAGTACAGACTACAAACATGGTGGAAACTTAGCTTTGATATCCACACACTCTGCACGTCTGTGAGTAACTGTGATGAAGATGTGCAGAGATCTGTGTACAAACAGGAGAAAGACTGTAAAGACTCTGTGCTTCTAACAGCCTCTGTTAACATATGTGAGGCTGTTTGTTGTTGTTGCCATGGAGCTTTTCACTGTTTGGGTCAGCAGGTCATGTGATCAGGTTTGTTCTGTGAAAGCTGGACGATGGTTCAGTGTCAGGGTTTGTTTGCATTCATCAATAAATATCTAAATAAATCAAAGACTCCATGTTTGTTCTTTCATCATGTGACCTCTGCTCATCCATCTCTGTGTGTATCAGGATACATTTAGTTCATAATACACAGAAAAATAAGAGTTATTACCTGTAATAAATGTGAAAGTAAAGATTCCTGCAGTGATAACCAGGCAGGACTGAAACACATCCAAGCTGTCACCACGGTAACAGCAGCGTCCATCCACAGGTGAGGGGAGGAGCAAAAGAGGGACTTTCACCATTTTATACTAAAACACTCGACTAATGTTTCTAATATGAAACAAATAAGCCCACATTAATGTGAGCATTTATTAAATAATAATAATCATGATTTCCTCCTGATCTCATTTCCATAGCAGAGAAAACTGTGGTGTATATTGAGGTGGAGGTGTGGTCTATGGCTCAGGTGTAGAGTGAGGGTGGGGTGCACCACAGCAGCATGCTGGGACTGCTGAGGGTGGAGGAGGGAGTGATGATGACATCAGAGCAAAGCAGTCAGCAGCACAGAGACCAGTGAACACACAGTCTGTTCATCTTTGCATAGATACAATATATAGCACAATATTGAATGACAGAGACGCTGTGTGAGCTTCCACAGATACACTGACGTCAGCATCCAGAGTCCTCCTGCTGCTCCCCTCAGAGCCCCGTGATCAGCACCAACACATTCAGTTAGATGACAGAGTCCAGCTGCAGCTAGAATCAGCTCTGTGAACAACAGCACAGCGTCAGTGTTTCACACTCAGTGAAAGGAGGAAACAGCAGAAGAACACCATGTGTGCTACGTTTCCCAGGACACACTACAAACTGCACAAATACAGAGCAGCACGTGGAAGGACCTGGAGCTGCATTTAAAGAGAAAAGACAGCGTGATGTCCTGTATGGACAGGTGGAAGGAACCAAGTCCTCAGCTGAAACACTCGTGTTTGTCCACAGACAGGAAACACAGCAGGAAACAAAGAAGCTCATGGATAACACACTTCCTGTCAGTCAGAATGAGGCTGGAGCCAAACACAGAAAGGTGTTTTTGTCCAGATGAGCCCAGAGAAGAAACACGAGTGTTCACAGACATCAGAAGCTCAGAGAGGTGAAACATGAGGTTGGAGTCCTCGTCAGCATCCAGAAGAGCTGCTGTGAAACCCTGAGTACTCATGACAGACTCTGATGGCACAAACACATCATGATTCAAACATGAAGACAAACATGGAGCTCCTGATCCTCCTGCATGAGAACAAGCTGACATGAGCGCTGTGTCTGAGAGTGTCTCCCTGTCACAGTGACAAGAACACAGCTGCTGCTCACAGTCATTAAACTGACCTGAGGTCAGCTGCTAGCACGTCTCTGTGCTCCTTACATATGAACCATGTGACCTCACATCAGTGCTGTGGATGACTGTAGTCATAGAAGAGTAGAGCTGTAGCAGGTGGTGTGAGGAGGAGGAGGAGGTGGTGTATTCTAGTTAACGCAGTACTGAAACACTCCAGCAGAGGGCGCTGTTAAGTCCTTATTGTAACACAGTTACTGTGTGCAGTTATACTTCATACATAATCTGCACTGATTTCAATCAGACATGCTGTCAGTAAATGATTGTTTCTATTGATTCTACTTCCTGTTGACTAGTTTGATGACAGTGAAACAATCACAGCTGATTGTGTGATGATGTAAACTGTCACTGTTACATTCAGTGTGTGTGACATCATGTTAGTGCAGCTGATAACAGCCTGGTTATGATGCTGTTAGAAACACATGAACGTGTCCATAGATCAGTGTGTGTTTAACATGAGAGCTTCAGCCCTGCTGATGTGTTCAATAAAGACATGCAGGAAAACTGATGAGACTCTGAAATAACTCTTTATATTTATAATGTAACTCTGCATCAAAAGAACAACAAAGGATCCCAGACAGGTTTATGTCAACAAAGACGATTCTGATGTTTCTGTGTTTCTAACAGTTTGACATTATTAGTAAACAGACTGCAGTGAACAGGATTTATAAAGAGCTTATATATAAAGATATGACAGCTGTTTGTTGATCACTCTGTGTTTGGACCTGATCAGTCCAGCTGTTTACTTGAAATATCTTCATTTACCTGTGACGTTATATTAATGTTCTTGTCTCTGTTGAAAAACACATTTTAATGTCCCTCAGATTTTTCTCCCAGATGAATAAATATAAAAATGACACAAACTGACTGCAGCTACTTTTTGTCCTTTCTGTCAGAAACCTTCATGTGACTCATGAGAGACACGTTTCAGCTGTTTGTGACAGATCAGAGGCCAACAAGTCATTTATAACACTTTCCATCATTGTTTAGCACAAACACATGTTGACACAGCAGCGGGGCCGCAGTGAGAGTCAGAGCCAGGAGATAAAAACTCCTGTTTGACCACAGCCTCAGTTTGTTCCTGCAAACACTTCCTGTTGTTGACTGGGTGGAGTCAGGAAGCCAGCGAGGCCCTGCAGGACTGAGACTGCAGACTGGGACGTGCTCTGTGATGGAGATCAACAGCATCACTGACTGTTTCTGTGAGGACACCATCATCCCAGCAGGGCTGTTTCCCAACAACAAGCCCTGGACCATCAGAGACCTGAAGCTGCTGCTGAATGAAAGAAGAGGATCTTCAGGTCTGGAACAAGGACGAGCTGAGAGTGTTAATAACGTTACTAATGTTCAGCTACACTTTACTAGGTCACATCTGTGACACACGTCACTTAAATAAAGAAGGAAATATTGGCTCTGTTTTATCTGCTGGGCCCAAAAGTGACTCCCGTATTTAAACTGCTATGAATAACTTGTTGGTCTATAATATGTGAAACATGTGTCAAATGTCTCCATCATGAAAGATATCAGGTCATCTTGAGCCACAAAACATTCCTATCATGAGGTAGAAGCTGGAATCAGTTTGTTGCAGAGGGACGTTTATATATCCCATATTTATCCAGTTAAAGTCACATTGAAATTCAAAAATGTCTTTTCAAGAGTCGTCTGTCCAAGAGGAGCAGAAACAAATATAACAACAGTTATTTAAGCTGTTTTAAAGGCCACAAAGGAGCAGATTGGTTATAATGCAGCTGCTTCACAGGAATAAAGATGAAACACTGTTTTTATTTCATGTGTAACACCTTTCAATCATGTGTTGACTAAAGTCTATTGACCAGTATAAGTAAAGACATCACACACACACACATGGAAACACTGAAACCTGTTTTGGTGCAGCAGCGGTCCCAGCTGCTCGCCTTTATCTAGACTGGGTCGGCTGCTTATCTCAATATAATCAATGTTTAAAGTTCTCAGTGTTTCTGTGTTGCTTCAGTATAGGATCTCCCAGCATCATCACTGTGCTGTCCAATCATTGTGTGCTAGGTTACCCTTATAGTGCGATGTGTGTTTGCACAAAGAGAAGCATGTGTCAAATATAAGCACAGAACAGAAAAAGCTGCCAGTTTCTTCTATTTAGAGTCAAGTTAGTGTTTTGTGTCTTTGTTTGAGGCCTAATGTCAAGCAGAGGTGTGTGTAACTGCACTGCTCTGTTATATGTGTGAAATGTGTGCTTCAGCATCATCTTTCGTCACTGCTGATTCCTTTGTGTCATCATGTGTTGAGAAGAGAGAACAGTTATAACGGAGGAGCAACAGGAAGCCCTGAAATCTGCATCAACAAGGAAGTGTTGGCTCACCAGTGATCCCAGCAGAGCCACTGGTTTGGCTCCAGTTGTTCTAGATTCAATGATGTTGTTGCTACAGATACATGTTAGCATCTTTATTGTAGTAAAGTCTTGTAATGTGAAGCTAGAAACAAGGCAGGAAACAGCTCCATGATCTGATCTTAATGATGTTGTTTTTATTTCTGTCTTTCAGAACTGGATTGAAACTATCAAAGGTCTAAAAACAGCCTCAACCCTCCCAAGACAAACTTTACACACGTCATCTTTCAGCTACAATCTTTGTTGCAGGGATCTTCTGCCAAACAAGGCTGAGAGAAGATTTCTTACAGCTGTCATGTTGATGCTGTTTCAATCTTTGGGCAAACACACTCATATATTAGGGCTGATATCAGGGCTGCACAAGTTCTTTGTGATCATGAATAATAGAAGTGTGCCTGTTGAAGATCATGTTTCTACATGATTATATGTCCTGTTATTGTTCTGTATTATATTCAGCTTTCAGCATCCTTTCCCAGCCCCTGTTACACCATCCATACAAAGCCAATCTGACTGTGAGCCAATGTGTTTGATAGTTTGTGTTGGATCAATAGATTTGACAGACTTGGTTCTCATCCAGAGGAAACAGTCCAAATTCAGATCTAATGAAATGATGGAGGCTGTTTCCTACCACGGTGCTAATGTGTGACTAACAAGGCTCATGGTCTCCAGCAGACAAGCGCCTGGAATGAGGTGAGCTGAGTGTTGCTTTGGTGGGTCTGTGCCCACGTCATGCATCAGGATTCATATTGGCAATAGTTCATATCTCTGTTCTTTAGCCTTCATCACAAAGCTGTGAAGGAAAAACAAACATCTAACAGGATTTGATGGATGCAAAGTCCACTGAGCTCTTTGTCATTTACAAACTTGTCCAACCAACAAGAGCACAGATGAAAAACACAGTGACACTTAAAGGATTTTGCCATATATGAGCATAGATTACTTTCATATAGATTTTCAATGCAGGCTTTTGGTGAGCCGCTGGGTTCTGTCTAATAATCATCTCAGCATTTTACAATAGAATAGCTCTTTATTAGCTCTTCATTTATTGTTATTGGACATGAAACAAGGAAGCTGTGTTTCTCATTGGATGTTAGTTTCATGTTCATCAGGATCATTTTCTAAAGAGCTGATATTTAGACCATTTACTGCACTGGCTGCACATTCTGTCTACATTTCTCTGTATGTGCTGTGTTTGTCTTTCATATTTCTCCATATTGACACAAACAGTGAACAGCAGTAGATCTACTCTTCATCTGTTTTAGGCCCAGTGAAAGATCTGAAGCAGAAATGGTGTCATTAGGAGAAGAAGAACGGCGAGGAGGCAGCAGCTCTTAAAGATGAAACACAGCAACTTAGCCCTGAGCTCAGAGAGCTTCACATGAAAAAGCTCCTCAAGCAGATCATGTCAGAGGTTTGTCATCAACAGGAGGAACTGTTCATATCATAGGATGAAGGATGCTGTCAGCTGGATGAAGAAGGTTATTTAATGGCAAACGTTCACATTGAAGTCAAATTGTTGTGGTGTTGAACAGATTCATGGACTGATTGTCTCCAGAATGTTAGAAGAGCTTCAATGAATCATTAGAAACAACTTACAGCTGCACAGTTGTGTCAAACACATCTTTGTGTCATTGTGGGATTTTGTGTTTCTACATGTGACACACGTCTAAAACATGCACACAATTTGAAGACAAACAGGGATCATTTGTTCCCACAGCCAGATGCTGAGAGCCATTTCCTTGTAGTCCTGTGTCTATATATATGTACCATTAGATGTTATTGGAATGATTGTCAGCTTTGATAGTTTCATGTATGTTTAGCTGGACGGCTGTTTGATCCTCCACATGTTTAAAGGTGTCCAGTCCTGAGACACTGGGGGTGGAAACAGCTGTGATGTCATTGGACTGTCACAAAGACAGAAGTGCATGAAGTGAGCAGCCAAGGAGCCGCTGATGTTTTGGATTCAACAGCATTTGAAAGGTTGACACAGACACATTTGCACATAGAAAGCTGAATTTGTCATATGCCACAGTGAACTCACTGTTCAGTGTTTTCAGGAAGCTTCTTAACTGCCTCTGCTGCCAAACAAGCAGCTGATGTCCTTGAGAAGAAGCTGAAGAAGTCTTCAACAACAAATACAGGAAGTGGACTTTCAAATACTAGATTCACTTTAGACTCACACAAGAAATGACTCAACTAGCTGTGTTTGATTGACTCCTTTGACTCTATGAAAGCTCAGTGTGTGTCTGTACACAGACTGTTGTGTTGGACTATTATTCAGTTGTTTTCAAATGTCTGCATCTCAGTGTAGATGAGGCTGGGGGTCATGGGAGGCCACCATAGCAGTCTCTTCAACATCATGACATCATCATAAATGCTGCTGGACTGTCTGATGGGCTGACGGTGAAAAAGCCGTCGGGAAGGAAACAGAAGACATTTCAGAGGCTGCAGCAGATTTCTTTGATTTGGGGCCTTTTTCAGCTTTATTGGACAGAGCAGTGAAGATAAGTGACAGCAAAGCAGAGGGAGAGAGAAAGGGGCGTGGTCAGAATCAAAGCCAGGCCAGCTGCTCTCCACCTCGTGGCACATGGTCACCTGCTCATCCTAGTGAGCTCCACCAGCAGCCCTTTCACACAGTTTACACTGTCAAACACTGTGTGTGGACCTCAGCTAACAATAGGCTACATTTAAGTCTGGACTACACATGCTTTTATATTGAGGCAGATTTTTACCTGTTTTTATTCCATCAGCAGCTCAACATCATGAGCAGCTTTGACATAAAGACATCAAACTCAAGCTGACTTTAAACTGGATCTACTTTTAATACAGGGGCTCAAAAACAACCAACATCTTTATTATATATCAGGACAGAAAGTCATTTCATCTCAAATGGAAAACAGCTTTATTTGGAATAATCAGCACTATCAACTGGTTTGGGATCTCCACCAGTTTCATGTCTTTCAGCTTCTCCAACAAAGTTCCTGTAAAATCAGCATCTTTATTGGTTTGATAGTGATTGATTATTCAGTCCCAATCTGCTGTCATCTAAAGAACAAAATGATGTTTCTATGAGTCAAAAGCTCCAGATGTTGTTCACAAAGAAAACAAAGATTAGGAAGTTAAACACAAAGTGTTTGGAGCCAAAATGTTCCCAAGCTGCTCTTTTTGAAATGGCAGAGGTACAGTGGTGTCTAACAGCACACTGTGGAAGGCAAACATGTTATTGTTGGATGAAACTTCATGAATCCTTTGTAGATTTGAGCTTTTGGAGCCTTTCTTTTCTCTTCAGGTGTACACAGGCTGAGGAGGCAGGTGAAGCAGGTGGAGCTGTTGTAATGCTGGCAGAGGGTGTGTCTTAGTAACTCTGTGAGGTAGAACTGGATCCAACATGGTGGATGTGTTGATGTTGGAGCCATTAAGATTCTCTGCACACTGTAGGATTTCCCTGTGATTCACTGCGGGGGCATTTTGGAGTCTGTCAATGAAACTCTTCATATTTGTGTTTGACACCAGTTTATAGAAACAGAGAAATGTGTCATGCTTTTGTTCGGCCTCCACAAATATACACATTTGTTCATTGGTTGGACTTTTGGAAGGAGACACATTGAAAACCATGTTAATAAGATCTTGTTGTTTCCTGTGGATCCGACACAGAGAGTGGACTTCAGACAGAAAGCGTGGAAGAGATTTTAGAGGCCGTGTGTGGCAACAGGAAGTTTCTGTATGTTTGCTGATCTTACATGTGGAAAACAACACGTGATGTTTGTGAAGTTCTACAATGATCATTGTTCTGACAGCATTTTGAGTGGGAACAGTTCAAACTGAGAGTAGTGGGAGTTATTTACTGATTGAAACAAGCTGAATGTTTCTGTGCACGATGAAGATCAGCAGCAGCAGCTCAGCTGATCAATGAATTGACATCTATCAGTCATTTCATGAGATGAAGTCATCAGCAGACATTTGTTCTAACTGTGTGATAAATGTCAGAACGTCAGGGCTCTGCTTTAGTCACTACTTGATGATCATTGGCTCATTCTTGAATCACGTGGCCCAGTCTGACCTCTGACCCTTTGCTGCAGGTCTTCTGTGTTATCTCCACTTTCATGTCTGATCTTCTGCTGTATCGTCCAAAATAAACATCTGAATCATTTCCAACACTTCAGCAGATCTTTAGTTTGGGCAGTACAGTACAAAATAACACATATTGTACTACAGTGGCTTGCAAAAGTATGGACTTGAGTTAAATCGGACTAAAGGCGGGCAAGCGTGCATTCATAGAACCAGTGAGTCACATTGGGAACGTATTTTATTTCTGTTACTGTTAATGTAATATTGTAGAAATGTTTTACTGTTGCCTTGCGATAGGAGCTAAGCTGTAGGAATAAGTAAGTAGTAGCCGGGCTCCACAGGATATTCCTCATTTCTGAGTTGTTTCAGTTATTGTGGTTATGTTGTGTGTTAAGATTTTACCTGATGTTAGCATAAGTTAGCGTAAGTTAGCATACAAATCAGTTCTTGTTTATAAAGCCTGCATACACATGGCGGCCTTTGACTGAGTAATTGTGTCCACTAGAGGGTGATGTTGACCCACAAATGAAAGAATTGGCCTAAATTGATTATGATTCTGTGTTTTAGCCATCCTGTGCATTTGATGACCTGCAGAGGAGAACAAGTCGGGCTTTTCAGCCCTAACATGTCCTCTTTGTTCTCAATACTACAAAACCTTCAAAGGCTGATATGCAAGTTTGCATGAATCACCAACACAGTTGTGTTTGTTTCTAGTATAGTTATAAATAAGCTGATCAAATATCTGCTGACTGATTAGATCCAGTATCTATTACAGATGAACTGGATATCACAGCATGTTGTTAATCCGTCATATCAAACTAAACAGTGTTGCTGGTGTAAATATCCTCCAATAAAGTCAGATGAGGGCTGCTGTTGCCAGGTAACGATGATGTCACACTGGATCTTCTGATCTTTAGCATCGTAGCGCTCGGAGTCTGATGTTGGCTCATGTGTTGTCATACACCAACATGACGTTCTACTAGTCGAGGCCTCACCTTAACCCACTGATGCTGATCACACAGACCCACTAATAGAACTGTTTTATCAGGTTTATGCAGCGTCACCATTAATGTCACGTTTAATCACATTTACATTACAAGCCCACTACAGCCATTATCAACATGTTAAATTACATTATACATCTGCACTGATTTAAAGTATTTTAACGTGATTCATTTTTTCCACCTTAACAGTTCATTCCTCAAATCAAACAGGATATTTGACCCTCAAAAAATGTACCAATGTTTGATCTCAAAGAAGGAGCAGCATCCTCTCTCCAACCTGTTTCTCCATCTTCTACAACACCTGATTCATTCCAGTTTCTCTGCTTTCACTTTGATTCATGTCAACATGAAGCCTGAGCGTCTGTGATGAACACACTATCAGCATCACTGACATGTTTCATCATTTACAAACACTTCCTGTCACTGTGGTGGTTACAGTGACATCATGCAGTTTGTGTTTTGACCTCCAGAGGGCGACAAATCAGCACAGACAGAGAGCTCCATTCAAACTTTGCTGCCATCAGTAATAATTCTTCAAATATAATCATCAGTGTTTGAGCAGTTATGATATCAGGGACAATCTAGACATGTGTGACAATACTGAACATGTCACATGACACACCTTAAACATCATGTGATCCACTCTCAGTCTGCACTTTCATTCATGACCTCACCAGGTTGAAATGAGCTTTGAAGAAACATTCAGTGAAATAAATCTTTCATCACAGGATTCATGTGAGCAGCAGATGAACTTTGTACCAACAACATCTTCAATAACAGAGTCTGAATGAATCTATAGACTGGAAACAGGATTCATGTGAGCAGCAGATGAACTTTACAAGAATCAGTGGATTCATCTTCTTTTTAGATCAACTTTGATCACTTAGGCGTCTGTTTGTTCTAACGTCTCACTCACTAACATCTCGTATGATTTCAGATCCCTGCTGTTCCCCACCTGCCCTGTAGGTGGTCTCAGTGTGTTCACACCTGCAGCTGCTACAAGGTTTCATGTCCTTCCACCTCAGCATGTGAACTTTACTCTGACTTAGACTCAGTCTGAGCAAGGTGTGGCCCAATCACAGTCTTCAGGTGGAGTCCGCCTCCTTTCAGGAAGCAGCTCACCTGTGTGTCCATGTTTAGTGTCCAGCTGTGGAGTGGAGCTTGTTGTTGGTGTGTGAAGAAACCGTAAGTTTGCTTTGTTTCCTCCTTTAACAGTTTGTCTTTAGGAACTTTACTGTTTGTTCAGCTCATGTTTTTACAGCCTGCAGCTGTGTTTGATCAGAGCCCAGGTTTTTATTGTAACTGTTATTATTACTTATTACTTAGTAATCTAAAATCAATACGGTATAGTGATATACACTATATATATATGTATATGTAAATACATAATAATGAAAATGTTTTCATTTAAACTCATGTTAGAGCTGGAATAAAGTCTGTGGTGTGAAATAGCTGTAGTTTGTTCCATTAGATCATTTTCTTCAGGGACACAGCAGATAAAGAGACTCTGTCACAAAATGTGAAATAAAACCATTAATATGTAAATTAAATGGAATAGATTCATTAAATATGAGGTCAATTAAAAGACTTTGTTAAAATTCTGCATTGAAGCTGCTGGGTTATGTTTACAAAGAAAATCATGGTTTAGATTAAAATACAACAGTAAACTTTGTTTTGTTGGTCACCATGGTGACACTCTCCTATTAAAGTGCATTACTTCTGAATTAATCACATGAACGTGGTTTTGTGTGCGAACACAAAACATAGTTACTTTTACAGGACTGTTTCACAAACTGCTGTAGGTCTTAATCATGTGTCAGGTAACTTCATTCCATCTCATCCTTCTGTGGATCCACATACATCAAAGTCCTCTTGAAACACATGCTCTTATTGTGAAAATCAGCATACGCTCCTCTCTCTTGTTTCTATCAGAGGTGGAGTTCTGACTCATTTCAGGTACCAGCTCATCTTTTCTAAGTACCAAGTACAGCAAGTTTGAACAAGGTCACTTAGGAGTCCTGAGAACTGGATTCAGTAAATGTGACACAGCTCAGCTCAAGTTTCATGGATTCACACATTAGCATGTGAACTTACGTTGGCTTAGATTCAGCCTGAACAGTCCGACTGGACAGGACTGAACACATGAAGGTGTGGCCTGCACACAGACACAGACACAGACACACACACACACACAACAACAACAACAACAACAACAACAACAACAACAACAACAATCTTTATTTATAGAGCACATTTGAAAACCAACGGTATACCAAAGTGCTTAACAAAGAGCAAGGAAATAACACAAGTATTATAAGGCCTTAATAAAAGTGTGAAATTATGTTCACAGGAAAATGCCACAAATACACAATGGTAATATAACATACACAGCACAAATAAAAGCATAATAAAACACCAGTCAAAGAATGAGTAGGAAATTTAAAAGAATAAATCTATGCAACAACTGCAAGCATTAACAGGTAGAAAAGGCAAGATTAAACAAATACGTTTTAAGCCGTGATTTAAAAGATTGAATAGAATCAGACGCCCGGATGCCAATCGGAAGGTTGTTCCACAACTCTGGTGCAGCCAGGGCAAACGCTCGGTCACCTCTAGACTTCAGCCGAGATCTAGGCTGCACCAATAGTAACTGAGTAGATGATCTCAGAGCCCTGGCAGGAACATATGAGTTAAGGAGTTCCTTAAGGTAGCTCGGTGCTGTATTGTTAGTGATTTTAAAAGTAAGCAGCAAAATTTTAAATTGGATACGGTATTTCACAGGCAGCCAGTGCAAATCAGCTAGGGACGGGAGTGATGTGGGCAAACTTCCTAGTTTTGGTTAGAATGTGTGCTGCAGCATTTTGGACTGTCTGCAATCTATGAAGGAGGGCAGAATGGAGTCCAAAATAGAGTGAGTTGCAGTAGTCCAGCCTCGAGGTCACAAAGGCATGGACGAGCTTTTCCAGGTCTTTATGCGGGATATACTGCCTAGCCTTAGAAATAAGGCGGAGTTGGTAAAAACTGGATCTAACAACAGCAGACACTTGTTTATCAAGTTTAAACGAGCTGTCAAGTAACACGCCCAGATTCCTAGCAGTGTCAGAAAAGGAGTTAGTAAGAAAACCAAAAGCATCACGAAGTTGGCCACGAGGAACGTTACTGCCAAAGACCTCAATTTCAGTTTTCTTATCATTAAGGATAAGAGTATTTGCTAGGAGCCATTCCTTGACCTCGCACATGCACTCTCGAAAACAATTCAAGGACAAAGCTAGGTCATCATTTAGCTCAAAGTAAATCTGAATGTCGTCAGCATAGCAATGGAAAGAGATGTGGTATTTCTCGAAGATTGCACTTAGAGGAAGCATGTACAGTGAGAACAGGGTAGGGCCTAACACAGATCTTTGTGGAACACCACAGCAGACAGGTACAGCAGAGGAAAAGCAAGTGCCCAGGTTGACCGAGGAAAGCCAATTGGAGAGGTATGATTTAAACCAATCCAAGGCAGAACCTTTGATGCCTACAGTATGCTCAAGCCTCGCTAATAAGATGTTATGATCAACCATGTCGAATGCGAAGATAAATCCAATAGCACTAGGACATGGGCGTCCATTATCAGCCATTAGTAGAAGGTCATTAAGGACTCGAAGCAGCGCCGTCTCAGTGCTATGATGTGGTTTGAAGGCCGATTGGAATTATTCTCATCCAGGTATGCCTGGAGTTGCAGCAAAATTATCTTCTCAAGGATTTTGGCCAGGAACGGGAGCTTGGAGATCGGCCTGTAGTTCGCATAATCATTATAATCAAGGTTCCTTTTTTAAGAACAGGTTGAACTATAGCATGTTTAAAGGCTGACGGGGACGCAGCCGGAGAGTAAGGAAGAATTCAATAGCGACAATATACTGGGTCCAATAACACTGAAGCAGTCCTTAACTATGCGAGATGGGAGAATATCATATATGGGATTAGTATTGTTCAGTTGTTCAACTAAGCGCTTAAGAGTAGGAAGTGACACGGGTTCAAACTGATGGAAAGTAGAGCGAACAGTCAGGGATAAGCGGGGCCTGTCATTAAAGGAAGTGAGGATTTAAGAGATGAGACTTTATCTAAAAAGTGATTTAAAATTGTTCACAAAGAACCGGGGAGCACGGCAGCGGCATAATAGGGCAGGGTTGACCACAGAATTAAAAATTTTAAATAAAATTCGAGGATTGTGACCATTGGTTGAGATAATTTTGATAGAAAAGCTGCTTTGGCCATTTTGGCAGCAATTTGAAACTTCGAGCGGCTGGTACGTAGAATATCATAGGATGCCTGGAGTTTATCTTTCCTCCACCTCCTCTCATCACGCCGACACACACGTCATAGGCGCGAACAGAGTAAACTTAACCAACATTGTGAATAAGTTCTGGGGCGCTTCAATTTAATAGGTGCAACAATGTCGAGGATAGAGGAACATGTGGTTAACAGGGTGTTGGCAAAATTCTCAACCATATGAGGGTAAAACAATCTAACGTAGTGAAAGCAGAATTCAAAAAGAAGCAGAAAAATTCGCCACAGTATCAGCATTAACTGTGCGCATAGGGCAAAGAAGGGCCTCAAGGTGCAATTCGGTATTACCTAGATCAACATCAAAAATGACCGGGGAGTGGTCAGAGAAACCAGCATTTCTAATGTCCTTGATGCACATGTCCACGCCATATGAAAAGACCAAATCAAGGGTATGGCCTTTAACATGAGTTGGTTCATTTACTTACTGAGTAAGATTAAAAGAGTCAGTCAATGCAAGAAAATCTTTAACCAATGGGTCATTCATACAGCAGACGTGTATATTAAAATCACCAGTAATAATAACACAGCCATATTTAAAAAGAATGGATCCCAAAAAGTCAGCGAATTCAGAAATAAACATCTTGTGGTATTTAGGCGGACGATAGACCACAACACACAGAGTAGTCAGAGAGCCAGGCAACTCCAATAACTGAGCTTCAAAGCTAGGGTAGGTGGGGAGGATAGCAGCCGAGCTTTATGTTTGTTTTAAGAACCAAGCTAAGCCACCCACCTCTGCCAGTGAGCCTCGGTGAGCTAAAAAAGTACAGTCAGGAGGAGAAGCTCAGAGAAGGGGATGAACTCAGCGGGAGAAATCACGTCTCCGTCAGAAATAGAACGTCCAGTCCCATGGTGAGGAAAAATCATTTAAAAGAAAAGCCTTATTCGCCAGAGACCTGACGTTAAATAAAGCCATCCGTGTCCGAGGAGCTAGGTCATCAGCGGTGGCACGTCGCAAACGCTGAGGTTGTTATAATGGACACCACAACCGGCGGCGTTATCCAGGACCGAACAGGGAGGCAAGCCACTCGGAGGGCAGGGTAGGTTTGAAAACCAGCAGGGCAGATCCAACGATGACTCAACAGTTTAGCAACAGGGCGGCTTCTGAGGGAGTGGATGAAGCATGGAATTTCACGACTTGCAGATGGATAGTCCGTAGCCATGGCTTTAAGGTAAGCCTTGAAGCGGACGCGAATAATACTCCTTTTACCCGTTTCCTGAATGGGAAAAGGTAAGCAGGTCGTACTGGTGAGGAATCAGGCATTAAGGGGTTGCATCGCCCAGGGTCCCACAAAGGTCCGGTCGTTGGGAATAAGAAAATCGAAGATTCAGAAGCGTGTGTCTGTCATAAGTTATTAGTGTACAGTCACCTAGTGAACATAAAACCAAGGATAAAACAATAAGGAGTACTACGCCAAGGCGCGAGTCGAAGACGGCCTGCCATGCACACCGGCGCCATCTTGAATTCCAGAGAGAGAGAGAGAGAGAGAGAGAGAAGCTGCAGTTAAATCCAGTCTGAAGTGAGACTCAAAGTTCGGCTTGTACGCAGACAGTAAAACCTCCATTTAGATGAAGGAAAAGTGGCGCTCTTCATCCATTTTCCACTGATCCTTTGACCAGTGGTCTTTGTTCAATGGTTGTGACAATTTGCACATTAATGATCAAGGAACTGACCTCCCAGCTCATTGTTCCTTCAGTGGTTCTAGTTTCAGTCATTATGCAAATGTACTGTTTATAAGATTGAAACCTGCAGTCAGCTGAGACTGAAGAAGTCACTTGGATGAGTGACGAAATGTTTCTCCCACTGAAAACATAACGTCCAGATGAACAGAATCAACCTTTTGGGGTCCTTTACCATGCTGCATTCAGGGGCTTGGAATTCAGCTTGGAAAGCAGAACAACAGCTCACTAAATGGATCATTTCAGTTTATTTCCAGCACACTGTTGTCACTGAGCACGATGACTTCATCAGTAGGATGACCTTTGACCTGTGAGCTGGGGCTGACACTCTTTTATAGCTTTAAGAGTCAGACACGAGCTGTGATCAGTGTGTTCACTCTGATCAGTCTGAGCAGTCAGACGACATATTTCTGGAGTGATCACATGAAGGTGTGGCCCTCTCACAGTCTTCAGGTGGAGTCCGCCTCATTTCAGGAAGCAGCTCACCTGTGTGTCTGTGTTTAGTGTCCAGGTGTGGAGTGGAGCTTGTTGGTGTGTGAGTTTGAAGAAACTGTAAGTTTGCTTTGTTTCCTCCTTTAACATTTTACTGTTTGTTTCTGCTAATAATGTTTGGACCAAATGATCAGCTCTTATTTCAGGACAAACTTTGATAACTCTTGTATTTGAAGACAAATCCACATGATTATAGATTATTGACTGACTGGAATCGAACACTTTGATGAACAGCTGATGTTTCATTGATTTCTCCGCAAAGCAAACTGTTTTTTTATTTCATGGAAGAAAAACGTTGTCTCTCCATTAAAGTCACACACAGCAGTGTGCTTCTGTTTCCTGTCGGTCCTTTCAAAATAAAATGACAGTAATGTTAGTTGTAATGTGCTTGATTCAGTCAGGTTATTAAGTTCATATTTCCTTGATGGATCACTGAATCCACTTGTGTTGCTGTTTGAGTCTCATCAAATCAGCCAACAGACTGCAGTGGGAGCAGCGCCCCCTTCTGGTTGCTCTAAGTGTTGCTGTGAGTCTGCATCCTGTAAGATGGATTTATGGTGGCTGTAGTGAGTCCCTCACAGCTACACACACACTTATTGTGAGTTTAGTGTTGTCTGTGAACAAACTAGGGCTGGTTATCATCACTAGTTTTTATAATCGATTCGATTCGATTCACAAGTTTCCAATTTGACTTGATTCAAATCTGGAAAATTTGGCCTCAGAAAGTCAGAAATATTATAATTCTCATCATTTATTAGTACTGACACTTGTGAGACTTCATCAGAGGTGGCAGGTGAGCATAGGCAGAGGGCTGTGTGAGAACCAGCAGATGAACTAAGACAGGCTTAACAGGGTGGAGTGGAGAAGTCTGAAGTTTTACTGTGAGCAAGAAAACAGCATTAAACACATGAATAACTATGACAAGGTTTAGCTTCATTTAACGTGGCCTTGTCTAAAAGGGTTAGCAGATGCTCTAGCAAAGAGTGTTTGAGAACGCTGGTCTAAAAAAGCCTGCAGCCTGATCACTCACAGGTGTGATGAGGGTAGGGATATCGCGGCGACTCCGCCCAGAAGTGGAATCACCTCCACACTAGAAAGATCCAGCACTCACCTGGATCATGACAGATATTTATCAAATGTGAGCGCAGTTTTAATCTTATTTTGCTGCTGGTTCAGTAAATTTTGGTCTGAGAGTGACAAAATCTTCAGAAAGCTGTCGGCTTTCAGCCCCAACGGTGTGTGCGTGTACATGATGTCGGGTGAGAAAGCCTCCCAGATTCTGATGAGTCGGGTCAGTGCTATGTGTTTACATCTTTGTGTGGAATCTGTTTATCCTAAAGGCTACAATACAAATATTAACCTAATTGATTCTTTACACAGAACTTAGTTCATAATCTTTAGAGAGCTTATATAAATCTTTTTTAAAAATCTTTTAATCTTCTTTCTTGCTCTTGAAGGAGGCGGTTGCATCTTTTCCCTTTCCCTTATCTTTCCTGCTTAGCTTCTCATGTCCTTGTCTAGTCTTGTCTAATTCTAACCCTCAGAGAGTCTCTCAGTCTTGTTCTCTAAAACCAAAAGAATTATGGATTTGATCAATTGGTCCCTCGATGCAATTGACACCCTTTTCTCGACAAGAGGCCTGGGTTTGGGAGAGCACGATTGTCCTGCAGGGACGTTTCCTGCAGGATACACGATGGATGGTTGGGCCAGTCATGTGTCTGGTGGGACTGTCGATAGAGGACATCAAAGATATTTACCTATTCAGATCCATGATAACAGAGCTCTTGCTGATCAGAGCTGGGTTGGCAATGGCTTATCGAAGACTGAAGAAAGCAGCTATGCCTGTTTGAAACCCCACAAGGCTGACCACTATGATTGGAGCAATGGGGAGAGCTGTGAGTACTTGGACTGTGCTCATTTAACACAATACAGATAAGATCTTGGAGAAATTCACGGCTCTTCAACGGGAAATTGATAGACCTGGTGACCTGTGACGGATATTGGACCAACTGTAAAAATCCAGCTGTTCGCAAATATTAAAAAAAAACAAAACACCATCTTCTTCATTCACGGCTTCCCCATTATGGAACGACAAACTCTTCTCCCTGATAGTGAGACTGTCTTTGGACTCTGTACTGATATCCTTCAAGGCCACCTGCGTAGGCCAGGGACTGTTGAATTTCGCTTAACTGGGCGAAAGGACACTCTCTCAAGCTGAACACAGGACACACATACACACATGCATGTACACTGACACAGACAGGCACTCACCCACCCCAAAGCGCCTCCGATGCTTGCTACCACACGGTGCAGATGGTAGGTCTGTCCAGGGCTGGAAGCGGCTGCAGGACAAAATGGCTGCTGTCTGCACCGGCTCCTTATCCTAGACCCTCACCCCTGGTTGCACGTCACATGCTTTACGTGATGTAAATGTGAACATTCAAGTTGTTTTTTACTGTCCTCAAACGAACCCAGTTCGAGTAGAGTTCTTTACTCTTCTTGACCCTGATGTGTGTATTTTCAGGGGGTTTTTTTTTCTGTTTGGCATGGCTACATCTGCAGCTTGCCACCAAATCCCCGGACACAAGCATTTCACTGCACGTTGTACTTTGTATGACTGTGTATGTGACAAATAAAATTGCACTTGAGCAAGAGCTCAACAATAAGTAGTTTTATTTCAGCATTGTGATCTTTGGTGTTCAGCTTTAAATTTAAAACACTGCTGTTAAAAACTCCAAACATATCAGCATTTTTATGTTGATTATTTTCATTCATAAAAATATAAGTGTGTAGCCAAGTCTTACTGTCATGATCCTGGATCGGTGACCCAGCATTTTGAGTTTATTCTGATTTTGTATTTATTCTTTTGGTTCCATTCTTGTGTCTTATTATCCCTGCCTGTGTCTTCCCTCTGTGCTCTGTTTGTGTCCCCGAGTTTTGTGTTGTAAAACAGTTTGTGAGTTTCCTGTTCTACTTTGTAGGTCTGTGTCTTGTCTTGTGAATTATTGTCAGCTGTGCTCCCCCTTGTGTGTCATTCCCTCATTACCTTGTGTGTATTTACAGTGTGTGTCACGGTTCGCGGGTGCAAGCCGTGTGGAATTATTTTAGGACCAAAACAGCAGCTCAGGTGCAGGTGAGTATTTATTGAAGGAAGGACAACGAACAACAAAGGTACTGGGAAAAAGAAACTAAAACCTAAACTGGGTCATACTAACAAAACAAACCAGAACGCATGAGATGCGGGAGGTCCGAGAAACACTCACAGAGAGCGCATGAGGGACATCGAGGGGAAACAACACAGACAGAAACAGCAACGAGGACAAGCTAACACACACTATAAATACACACGCCAGGAATCAGGGAAGGGAAACAGGAGGGAACACACCTGGAAGACATCACAACTGACGAGGCAGGGGAAAGCGTAAACAGAACACACTGACATCAGACACAGACCTTCACAATAAAACAGGAACTACACAAGCAAGGACACAGACTAAGAAACGCGGACTAAACACAGGAACACATGGGCAGAACTGAATAAACACTAAACAGAGGAAGAACAGAACCAAAATCACAATAGAAAAACACAAAGCGCTGGGTCAAAAGGACCCAGGATCATGACAATACCCCCCTCGAAGGCTGGCCCCAGACAGCCCAACAAGAAAAAACAAAACCGCCAGAAAAGCAGAAAACCCGACCAGGGCGGGCGGCGGGGGTCCAGGACGGAGGGCCCGGAGCAAAACAAAACAGGAGCACTAGACAGCAAAAAACAAAACACGAGTCCCAAACCCAAAAGAAAAGAAACACACCAGAGCTCAAGAAAACAGTCCAAATCAGAACACCTAAGGGGGCGGCCGTGAGGGCGGCAGCGTGAACACAGTTCAGGGGCGGCCAGGGGCCGACAGCACGGAGCCCAGACAGTTCGGGGGCGGCCGTGCGGAAGGCAGCGGTGGCGATGTGGACCCAGGTCAGGGGGCGGCCCGGGGCCGACAACCCAGGAGCCCGGACAGTTCAGGGGCGGCCGTGAGGGCGGCAGCGGCGCCGATGTAGGCACAGTTCAGGGGCGGCCGTGAGGGGCGGCGGCGGTGACTCAGCGAAGGCGGTCCGGGGCCGCCCACGGCGGCGATGTCGCCTGGCCAGTGGCCTGGAAAGTGGCCAGTCAGCTGCAGACCCGATGGGGTAGGACCAGGCGAGGCTGAAGACACGGAGGCTGGACCAGGCGAGGCTGAAGACACGGAGGCTGCTGCTGGCGTGGCAGATGAGGCCGCAGGTGACGGCGTGGAAGCCGGAGGCGGAGGCGGGCGCTGCAGCTGGCGGCGTAGATGGTGAGGCTGCCGCTGGCGGCGGCGGCGTGGAAGCGGAGCGGGCGCTGCAGCTGGCGTGGGAGCGGGCGCTGCAGCTGGCGGGAGGGGGGCGCTGCAGCTGGCGTGGGAGCGGGCGCTGCAGCTGGCGTGGGAGCCGGAGGCGGGCGGGCGCTGCAGCTGGCGGCGTGATGGTGAGGCTGCCGCTGGCGGCGGCGTGGAAGCGAGCGAGGCGCTGCAGGCGGCGGCGGCGTAGATGGTGAGGCTGCCGCTGGCGGCGGCGTGGAAGCTGGGGCGGAAGCGCTGCAGGCGGCGGCGGCGTGGAAGCGGAGACGCAAGCGCTGCAGGCGGCGGCGGCGTGGAAGCGGAGACGAGGCGCTGCAGCTGGCGTGAATGAAGAGGCTGCAGGCGGCGTGGAAGCCGGAGGCGAGGCGCTGCAGCTGGCGTGAATGAAGAGGCTGCAGGAGGTGCTGCAGCTGGCGGCGGCGTGGAAGCCGGAGCGGAGGCGCTGCAGCTGGCGTGAATGAAGAGGCTGCAGGCGGCGCTGCAGCTGGCGGCGGCGTGGAAGCCGAGAGGCAGGCGCTGCAGCTGGCGGCGGCGTGGAAGCGGAGCGGAGGTGCTGCAGGCTGGGCGGATCCCTTGGACCCTCCAGCGGCGACAGGAAGCAAAGGCGGGCGATCGCCGGACCCTCCAGCGGAGACACGAGGCAAAAGGCGGACGGGCCCCTTGGACCCTCCAGCGGCGACAGGAAGCAAAAGGCGGGCGGGCCCCTTGGACCCTCCAGCGGCGACAGGAAGCAAAGGCGGAGCGATCGCCGGACCCTCCAGCGGAGACAGGAAGCAAAAGGCGGGCGGTCGCCGGACCCTCCAGCGGAGACACGAGGCAAAGGCGGACGGGCCCCTTGGACCCTCCAGCGGAGACACGAGGCAAAAGGCGGGCGGTCGCTTCGGACCCTCCAGCGGAGACACGAGGCAAAGGCGGACGGGCCTTGGACCCTCCAGCGGCGACAGGAAGCAAAGGCGGGCGGTCGCCGGACCCTCCAGCGGAGACACGAGACAAAGAGTCCACTAGCCGACATAAAGGCAGCTGGCACTGCACGGAGCACTGGCTTTGCCCAGGCAACACTAACATGGAGGAGTTCTCTGAGGGCTGCTTAATCTGCAGGGGTCCAGTAATAGCTGGGGAGTGAAACCTAGCGTCTGGGGAAGCCCTGGAGTGCATTACTTCGCCTGAAGCAGCTAAAGAGCAAGAATCTCCCTGGGTGGAACTAAGACTGTCTCCCTGCCTAAAGCGAGAGTGTGAGACTGGAGCTACGGGGGACACTGGAGCTACGGGGGACACTGGAGCTACGGGGGACACTGGAGCTAACACTGGAGCTACGGGGGACACTGGAGCTAACACTGGAGCTAACACTGGAGCTAACACTGGAGCTACGGGGGACACTGGAGCTAACACTGGAGCTAACACTGGAGCTACGGGGGACACTGGAGCTAACACTGGAGCTAACACTGGAGCTACGGGGGACACTGGAGCTAACACTGGAGCTAACACTGGAGCTACGGGGGACACTGGAGCTAACACTGGAGCTACAGGCGGCACTGGGGCCCGAGCTACAGGCGGCACTGGGGCCCGAGCTACAGGCGGCACTGGGGCCCGAGCTGCGGGTGAAACTTGGAGCACTGGGGCCCGAGCTGCGGGTGAAACTTGGAGCACTGGAGGCTGGGCAGCTAAGTGAGCCACTGGAGGCTGGGCAGCTAAGTGAGCCACTGGAGGCTGGGCAGCTAAGTGAGCCACTGGAGGCTGGGCAGCTAAGTGAGCCACTGGAGGCTGGGCAGCTAAGTGAGCCACTGGAGGCTGGGCAGCTAAGTGAGCCACTGGAGGCTGGGCAGCTAAGTGAGCCACTGGAGGCTGGGCAGCTAAGTGAGCTACTGGAGGCTGGGCAGGTGTGGTGGAGGCGAGACTGGGGGGCGAGGAGGCGGGAAGATTGTGTAGCTCTGAGCGTGGAAGTCCCAAATACAAGGCAAAGGATTGCAGCGGAGTAAGCCCAGTGTCCTCCACCACATAAGCCTTCTTTCGCCGCAGCTTGCCCCTCCTGCAGGGCCTGAATTCTGAAAGCAGCGGTGGAATGACATCGGAAAACTGAGCTGAAAGCGGCTGCTGAGCGGGCAATGAGCTGTTCACAAAATCATCTGCTGCACAGAAGACAGTCCCGGAATAAACAGTTCCACAGTCCGAAAATAGAAAAGAGTCCTCCTCACCACAGCCGGCGGCGTAGAAGTCCGAACAACCGGCTGTGGGGTGGCGCGCCGACGGCGCGATCGGCGTTCCTCCCCGCAGACGGCTCCGACGAGCCGGGCAAGAACACATCCGGCGAGTCGGGCAGCGGGGCAGGAGTGGCGGAGAGAAGGTGTGGTGTGAGGTGAAGAAAAGCCTGCATGGTCGGGGAAGAGACTCCAGTAGCCATGGCAGGCCGGAAAAAAGAGCCGTTGTAGCCGGCTTTCCACCACGCTGTGAAGCTCTTCCGGGGTGTTCCAGCCACAGGCCGAGAAGATTCTCCACATTATAAACGATGTCGTCCGGAGCTCCTCCGACGGATTTACTGCTGCTGGGTCCATGTTGGCTGTTTCGTGCTGTCACGGTTCGCGGGTGCAAGCCGTGTGGAATTATTTTAGGACCAAAACAGCAGCTCAGGTGCAGGTGAGTATTTATTGAAGGAAGGACAACGAACAACAAAGGTACTGGGAAAAAAAACTAAAACCTAAACTGGGTCATACTAACAAAACAAACCAGAACGCAGATGCGGGGAGGTCCGAGGAAACACTCACAGAGAGCGCAGGGGACATCGAGGGGAAACAACACAGGCGAAACAGCAACGAGGACAAGCTAACACACACTATAAATACACACGCCAGGAATCAGGGAAGGGAAACAGGAGGGAACACACCTGGAAGACATCACAACTGACGAGGCAGGGGAAAGCGTAAACAGAACACACTGACATCAGACACAGACCTTCACAATAAAACAGGAACTACACAAGCAAGGACACAGACTAAGCGCGGACTAAACACAGGAACACATGGGCAGAACTGAATAAACACTAAACAGAGGAAGAACAGAACCAAAATCACAATAGAAAAACACAAAACGCTGGGTCAAAAGGACCCAGGATCATGACAGTGTGTGTCTGCCTGTGTTCCTCGTTGTGTCGTCTGTGTAACCTGGTGTTCATTCTGCGGCTCTCTGTGCATTTTGCTCCACCTCCCGTGTGTGTTTGGTTTCAGCTTAGTTCTTTAGTTTTCCCCAGTTTAGGTTTTCTTAACTCCCCGTTCTGCTCCTCCTGTTTTTTGTCACTTTGTTACTCGTGTAAAAAAAACCCTCACTTGCACCCCAGCCAGTACCTGCATTTTGGATCCTTTTTCTCACCACACCACACGACTGCTGCCCCAGCCGTGACACTTACAATCATATATCCAGCCAAAAAGTGTTTGATTTGGTTTGAAGAGTGAAATACTAAGCAAGAGCGCAATGAAGAAGATTATAAATCTCGTTTTGAGAATGTCAGGAGTTTTCCTGTATTGCAACCCAGGTCGGAATAAAAAGGCTCAGACAGGTTTACGTGTACACGGTCGAGACTCAGGGAGACTCGCACCGCTGCAGTAAAAAGGAAGAGACTTTATTCAGAGAGCACATAGAGGAAGAGAGAAAATAGAACTGCAGGCTTCCTGTGTAACTTCCCCATTTAGGAGTCTGCACAGAGTGTGACTTCCCCATTTAAGCTGAATACTAAAAAGAGCAAACACATTTAGATAATGAAATGTACTTTTAAGCATAACATAATAAAAGTCCCAAAATCCTAAAGAATCTCTTAACATTCCCTCCTGTTGTACATATGTATATGTACATAGCAACCACTATCAGTGTATCAGCCTACGGCCACTTGTAAACATGTTATATCCAAGCGTCTATCTCATTATCACCTTCTTCATTCTGTGACAGGGTGAGGCAAGCATGAATTGAAGCAGAATAACAGTATTATAACACCAACAAAAACAAGTCCTTTAATCAGCAGGGACTTCCAAGAGCCGCTTAAAAGCCACGTAAGCCAGTCTTCTGTGTTTGCGGCATAGTCTCGTTGTTGTGTATCCCGAAGTTGTCTGAGTGTTTTCAGAGCATCAGTCATGTTCGGTGAGTGCACATTATCTGGAATGTATGTGCAACATGTGTTGCTAAAGAGAATTCTCCTTTCTCGGCAAGAATTATGTCCAATGCTACCCTATGTTGCATTACTGCAATGCATAGAGCATCAATCTCCTGATCCCATTCGTCGTTGAATCTACATGAAGCATTCAGAACCTTTTGTCTTTCAGTCCAAAGTTCAAATTCCTCTGGGACATCGGAACCCCATATGGAATCATACTGCTTGAGGTCTGGGGTGCTTCGTCTTTTCCTTGTTGTTGACGTTGAAGTTGACGTGGCGTCCATGGTTATCTTGAAAGTGTGGTCAGATATGAAAATGGGAACGCACTGACCTGTCCAATTCCCAGGAAGGATATCCCAGGCCATCCCTTGCACCCAGAAGGTGCCATTTGAGATGTTGCTGCTCTTCACGGGCCCTCCAGGAGCGTGTGTCTGTACTGCTTTGCAGTTGGTGGTGTTTCCCATTAGCGTGGATCCGTTCTCTTGGCGGTAGCATAGGCTGTGGCTCAAATTCCCATTGTTTCCAAGAAAGACTGGGAATGATTTAACCTTACTTCTGTGCTTCACTTTCAGGTCAACCCAGAACCATTCGTCACATGTGCCATTTCATCCTATCTGGAGAGGTTCCTCATGGAATTGATGCCCACGGCTGGCGTAGCTTGCGGCACACTTTGCCTGAATTATGTCCATTCCCTTCGCATACAAGGTGGCGTATTATGTCGTTGGGGGCATATAGGAGCAAACATAGCAGTCTTTTCTGGGTGTGCTATCATGTATATATCGATACCATGCGTTGTTCATCTTCTTTCTTTCGGGTGAGTGTTTAGAAACTCACCAGGAGTGCAACATTAGCCACTAGGAGGACGAGTGTCTTCATGATGACCAGACACACCTGTGACCTCTGATGAGTAGACTACTGGCAAGAAGAAGAAGGCGGGGTATACCCGATCAGCCCTCCCTCCACCAATAGATCACCATACAGGAGTTAGGGGTGTCGGCGTCTAAACATTTAGGTCGTCACTCACTTTTTTGCAGTGGCTTTGATGGATCCAGGACGGTCTTTCTGCTATTTTGCAGGCAGTAGGTGTGGTGAGTAGCACTTGATAAGGACCTTCCCACCTTGGTGAACTCCAATTTTTCCTTTGGAGTACTTTGATCAGGATCCAATCACCTGGTTTCAACCTGCAAGATACTGGAGAGTTGTTTAGAACAATCTCTTTATTTTCAAGTAATTTCAAGTTGTGAGTTCCTGAGAACTTTGTGTCAGTCTCATCCACAATTTTACCAGGCCTATACACTCAGGCCATGGTCTCCCTGTTTCTTCCATGCATTTTCTCAGTCTCTGTTTTATTTCCTAGTGCTTCAGAGACCTTACTGATTACTTCATTAACAAAATGTGTCCCATTGTCTGATCTTATCAGAGTGGGGATGCCATATATTGAAATAAAATGGTTGCACAAACATTTTGCTACTGGCATCTGCTTTTTTTTACTGGATAGATTTCTGGCCATTTTGAGATCACGTCTATGATCACGAGAGCGTATTCTGAGCCTTGGCTTTCATTTAGCTCAATAAACTCATGTGGATTGTATGAAAAGGATGAGGTGGTGTGCATTATGCGCATTATGTGCATTATGTTTTTGGCAAATCATGCATGTTCCGACAAATTTCTGAAAGTTTATCTACCACTCCTATCCCCCCTCCTGTTGACAATAATGCTGCTGATATGTGTAGGGACTTTGGTAGTATTGGTTTGCTATTACAGGTCATCAAATCATTTTCTGGCTGTGCTTCACCTTTTAACCACCTCTTTTGTTCTCTAGTTGGTGCGGCTTTCTGTCCGTCTACATGCACTAATTTGTCCGGCGCCTGGACATTTTTCTCTAACCACTGCTCGTCAGCAGCATTTTAATCCTTTTAATTTTAACACAATTTTAACACAACTGCGGCACCTTCTCTGGCACGAGAATCGAGAGAGGTAGTTGACACGGCCTTCTACTTTCAAGCTATTCTTGAAAGTGGTGTCATCTTTACGTGATGAAACACGACCTGTTTCTCTCTTTTCACCAGTACTTGGGTGGCCAACAGCAAACAAAATAGTGGAATAGTTCAGCCTCCTTAATGTGCTGTAAAATCAACTTACTCCACCAACAAAAATAAAACAATACAAAAACAAAACACGGACACCGTGTGTCTACTCGCGCGCGCTACCTTTACCCACTACGGGGGAGCTACCAGTCCCTGACGAGCTCTATCTTTATTTTAAAACGCTACCAGCCCCTCTGGGCGAGCCTACTTTACCCACTATGGGGGAGCTACCAGTCCCTGACGAGCTCTATTTTATTTTACGCGAGGTGTCTGAGTGTTAATATTCACCTGGTTGCTGCCAGTCTCTCAGGTCTACCTCATCGACCCCCACCGCCATGGACCACTTATAAGAACGCTGGCCAGAACCCGAATTCACGTCTCTGGACTTTATCCTGTACCTGGACAGGAGCTGTCGACAGACTTCAGCGCGGGCTTCTCACGACGGCAGGACTCGATGAGGCTTTCCTGTGGGGTTACACAAAAGCGCTGTGTCCCATCCGGCTCGAAGGACCAAGAAATGTCAGGAGTTTTCCTGTATTGCAACCCAGGTCGGAATAAAAAGGCTCAGACAGGTTTACGTGTACACGGTCGAGACTCAGGGAGACTCGCACCGCTGCAGTAAAAAGGAAGAGACTTTATTCAGAGAGCACATAGAGGAAGAGAGAAAATAGAACTGCAGGCTTCCTGTGTAACTTCCCCATTTAGGAGTCTGCACAGAGTTGCAGAGTTTAAGCTGAATACTGAAAAGAGCAAACACATTTAGATAATGAAACGTACTTTTAAGCATAACATAATAAAAATCCCAAAATCCTAAAAAATCTCTTAACAGAGAATGTATGTCTTTATTTCTTATTTATTTTATAAATAATAAAATTTGTTACTTTACTTGCATACCTGGGTGATCTATATCACTAAGTCACTGTTTCAGATGACATTGTATCTTAAAACCATTTTAAGCTGTGAAATCTTGTTTTAAGACCTCCCCATAACAATTCACACACTGAGACTTTTGTTGTAAAAACTTTAACAGACAGGCAAGAAAGTGGTTAGCACTACTGCCTCACACCAAAAAGGCCCTGGATTCAACTCTACCATCTGGCGTGGGCTATTCATGGTTCATTCATAGGTTTTATGCCTTCAGTGAGAATCTACATTGTCACTGGTCATGGACATTAAATGAGAAGTTTTGTCCAATCTTTTGACTGGTAGTATAAATCCGACATTGTATAGCTCTGAAAACCTACCAAAACCCCACATTATTAATCAGATCCTTCAAAATCTAGTGTTTAAAAGATGAGTGAACAGTACTTATTTTAATTTTTTTTTTTTCTCCATGGGGACATGTAGCTTTTTCAACATAGTGTGTTTTCCCTATTCTTCACCCATATAATCCTATACCTTAGTATTCTGCTCATTCAACATATCCATAAACTTTCTCTCAGAGCTCTTCTATTTTCTCCTGCCTGAAAGCTCCAGCAGATCCTCCGTCTTCACATGCCCAAATAATTTCAGCTTTGCCTCTGTAACTTTCTCTGTAAAATTCTGAACCTCAGCTAGACTTCTGATGTATGCATCGTTTAATCTTGTGAGTGAAAACGTATCCTTCTGTTGCAGATCTCTCCTGACACTTCAATCCACTCTCACTACAATCCTTTTTCACCTCCTGTGCACTGGGTCTGATGCTACAGACAGCTGACCTGCCTCCCCTATAACTGGTGTGTGTAAATCTCTTTACCTCTCTCCTGACCTTCGCGTGAAGTTTGTATTAACAAAGTTTCTCAGTTAAACTAATGCCTTTTACAAGACTAGAAAAAGAAGGTTTCAATGCAAGAAATAAGCTTTTCTGAGAGAAATATACATTCAAACTCAAAACAGACAGCTGAACGTGAAATTAGACCCCTCCCTGCACCCTTTGAACTGTTTTAACAGCTTTAGGGAAAAAAAAGGACATCCTCCTAAGCCAGAGGTTGGCAACCCATGGCTCGTGACCCACATGCAGCTCTTTCACACCTCAGCTGTGTTTCCTGGGTGTAAATACAAAGAAAATTTTAGAAGTTAAAGAAATAACCGTTAAGAAGGTAGCCTGATGGGGAATGTATTCCGTGACACAGGTTGAATGCTTTGGGGAAGGCAGGCACCTCTCTCTCTGTGGTGTGTGCACAAGTGACTTAGAGAAACATCTGCAGTACAAATTTTACAGATGGTGATAAAGAAATGTTGGTAAATGTGGTTATCCCAGCTGGACTTTTGTCAAAGCTGGGAAGGCAACCAAAGAAAACTCCAGCCAATCCAGGAGAGAGGGACAACTACTGCCTAAGCGAAACCCCGTAGTGACCTCGTAGATGTCAGGAATATTGAAACAGCTGAGATGCATTTTTTTCTGAACACTGAGTCTCTGTGGCTTTTAAACCCAAAACACGCTGCATAAAAAATTGGTCCACCCAAGGATTGGGTCCCACCGTCACAATCCTGGGTCTTATGACCAGCGGTTTCAGTTTTGTGTTTTGTTATTTTGTATTGTGGTTTGAGTCCACCTTGTTAGTTTAATGTTTTAGTCAGATTTCATTGTGTAATTGCTCCTATGTCTCCATCTGTGTATTTGTGTTCATATAGTTCTGAGCTCCTGTGCCTTGTTTCCCCTCGTGTTTTATCCCATGTTTCCCCAGCCCATGATGTCTGTGCTCTCCCGTGCTCTTTCTCACCTCCTGTCTGTGTTTCTGTATTCTTCCTGTGTTATATTTAAGGTCCGCGTCTTGGGTTAGTATCTTCAGTTCAGTATCCTCCCTGTCTTGTTACAGCGTAATTGTCCTCAGCTGTGCTCCCTGTGTGTTCCCACCTCACTCATTACCTTCTGTGTATTTATGTCAGAATCTCCGTCTGTTCCATGTTGCGTTGACCCTCAACATGTTGTTTGTTTATTACGTCCAGTCTTCCAGCACCTTTGTTCTGAGTCTTGTTTTGTTTTGCTTTGCTTTTGTGAGTTTTATTTTATGAGAAAGTTTTGCCAACAATAAAGCTGGGTTTTGAGTTCCAGTCCCGTTTTGAGAGTCCTGCATTTTGGGTCCCTTTTCCTGCCTGCCTGCCTGCCATACAGCGCACCATGACACCTCCGACACAAACAGAGTAACATAGTGTGCGCTGTTAAGTGAAGTAAGGATTGCCAGGATTTATACATCGGGAAACCAAACAACCTCTGGCAAAGCGGATGGCACAACACAGAAGAGCTACCTCATCAGGCCAGGACTCTGCAGTCTATTTACACCTTACACACTCTGGCTGTGTCCGAATTCAGGGAAGGATGCTCATAAGACACACTACCTACCTCGTCACAAGGTAGTGTCCTTAGACGGACAGGTAGTCAGGAAGTGAGAGGCTGTGGACAGCCCCTTTTTTTCTCCATAGAAACTTTATTGAACAAACAATGAGTGTCCAACATAACAGATGGGCTGTGGACAGCCTCCTAGCCTTCAACCGCCCTTACTTGCGTGTTTTTCGAGCGCTGGCGCCACAGCGAAAACTTTAAAATGGACCCAGAAATGTCGCTCCGTTGTTTGGACCATTTTAATTCTCGAGGAACTAGAAAAACCTTATCGTAAATCGCCGCATACGTTTTGTGCCCTTGGCTCATCAGAGACAATCATATCCAGGTAAAATAATTTCCTTTAATCTACACGCATTTAGGAATTACTTAGCTAATTACGGATAATTGAAATATTGCGGCATTGTGCCAAAAAGTGTTCGCCTGGCAAAACTGATTTCCAATGTTTCCGAGTGTAATATGTGTAATATCTTTCTGTATGTTGGTAAATAGACTTGGTGAACATGGTTTACTAAGGGTTTTATATATACAATAATTACCTGTTGTTCAAGTATCTTTATAACTCTGGTTATAATGTAGGTACAATTGATATATTTGTTGCGCTGTCTGCTGTCCTCTTGGCCAGATTACTCTTAAAAATAAATTTCTAATGTCAATAAGATTTTTTGACTGAATAAATAAAGGATATATAAAAGTCACTGCCAAAAACTGATTGCAGCTTCTACCTTGTTACTGGAATGTTGCTGGTGGCAGGTGACTTGATATCACTTATGAGGGACACATTTGACGTTTCACGTATTATAGACCAACAACTTATTCATAGCAGGTTAAATACGAGCAATCAGTTTAGGGCAAAAACCGGAAATCATTTTTTGGCAGACGATCATTTCGTGCCACAACATCGGTCATTCTCACACATGTACTGTATCATATAAAATATATAGACTAAATATCTTTGAAACGTATAGAATCTAATCTTTTGTTTCTTTTATTACATAGCACTTTATCAAACTGCTGTCTGCTACAGAGTTACAAGTATTATACTAATAATATGGCATCCACCATCTCCTGCTTGCATATTTCTGTAAACATCTTAGTGGTGTGGCAGCCATGAGTGAGCCCTGCAAACCCTGTGGATGGACGATGCAGTGGACAGTGGGAGGAAGCATCCTAAAGCTCTCTTTGCAGACCACCCTGTGTGATTCTCCACTCGCCCACCAGAAAAGACAAACCGCAGGTCTCAGTTGCAGCAGCTCATCCACGTCTGATCTTGCTCGGGCAGATTCAGCAACACTGCCAGAGACTTCCTGTAATCTATTACAGTTGTTAAAGAAACGGTCCAGGAACAGGTCACTCAGGTTAATCCTGTGTGAACAACTGTAAATATTGTTTTTCCATCTTTACATACTGTGTATTTGAAATATTCTTGTTTAATTGTTATTGTTATTTACTTTATTGCTATCAAATAAATATCCAAGTAATATTGTTCAAAGTTAGCGTTGTGTTCATACGTGTTACAAATGCCTGTAAATCAAATTGAGTTCAGTGACAATTACTGTTTGTTTGAATCAATTTATTAATAACATAAAACCTTTAAACTAATGCAACACATATAACAATGTAACAAATATATTCAAATAAATAAATTTATCAATGCATAACTCATTTTGGAATTAATCTTTCTAGAAGTGAAAACGGTCTGTCCATCCTCCCCCTGCTCTCCTCTCCTCAGCCTCTCTTTGCTGCCTCATGTCCTCTCTGATGAGGAAGCAAAAATGACAGCAGGCAAATAAAAACACCACAACATTTCTTAGTAATTGCACATTTATTAACTTGTGTTCTTAAGAATTATCTTCTTGATAACACACATACGTACTTTGTATTCTTTAAAGTTATCTCATGTCTTCTGGCCTGCAAGGGGTGACTTTCCCCTGCAGGCTCATCTTCTCAAATTGTCCTGATCAAACACACAACAAATAAGAGAAGAAAGGACACCATGGCAACTATGTTAATCCCTAAACCCAAAAGTTTTCACAGCAGAACACCAGAGGAACACCGTCTGGACATCACAGGTTCTGTACAGCTGCGGTCCGTGGGTCGTTTGGTACCGACCCCACGAGTTAAGGCTCTGGTGTGAAATTTATGGTTTTCAGGGTTTTATCGTTGACTCGGTTTCCCTGAGTCTTTCCTTGAAAATATTTGAAAGTGTTTTCTCTCTCCTGCTTCGACCACCATTGTTATCAGAAACAAATCTCCTCTATGACCCGCAATGAATCCTGGGATATAGTAGGACATGAAGGATACATCGGACCATCCTTAGAATTCAGGGCAAAGTAGGACGCATTTGTCGCCACATTTTGAGTGCTCTTTGAATTCGGACAGCCTTCGTCGCGTCGCCGTGATGTCATTGCCTCCAAATATGGCATTGGCGCATCCTTCCCCTGAATTCGGACACGACTAACCCTCAAATTCGCGGAAAAGTAGGACACATTTGTCGCCACATTTTGAGTGCTCTTTGAATTTGGACAGTCCTCGTTGCGTCGCTGTGACGTCATTGCCTCCAAATATGGCATTTTAAGCATCCTTCCCCTGAATTCGGACACAGCCTCTTTCAATGTCCAGGATGTACACATCCCAACTCTCTGTGAATGGTACTCATGGCCATTGATCAGTGGTTGTTGATCAATGGTCATGAGAATTTGCATAATTAAGATTAAGGAACTGACCTCCCAGCCCATTGTTCCTTTGCTGGGCTGGTTTCAGTCATTTTGCAAATGTACTGTTTATAAGATTTGGGGAAACCTGCAGTCAGCTGAGACTGAAGAAGTCACTTGGATGAGTGATGAAAAGTTTCTCCCACTGAAAACACTACGTCCAGATGAACAGAATCAACATTTTTGGATAAAAATAAAAGTATAGTGGTAGCCACTGCAGCCAAACAAGAACGAAATGTTAGTATTCAGCTGTACATGATCACTGCCTCCAGAGGAATAAAGTTCCATTTATGCAACCTTGAACGCCTCCCTCCATCTCTGCACTTTGCTGTAACTTGACCCAGACCAAAAAGCTGGTTAGAAGCTACAATCCAAACTCAGAGCACTAATACTGAGGTGTCTATACTATGGTTCAGAGCCACATATCTGTTATAATCTGCCATTCTGACACCTATGGGAACATGAAAAAGTATGCTTTTGGAATCCTGTCCATCTTTGGATCCATATACGCATGCTAGCAGGTTTTCTCAAACATGAAGGACGCCCCTCCAGGACCTGGAGAGGCGTAATTGGGAGGAACGGCCCCCCTAATCTGAACCCAAACAGTGTTTTGTTATTGGACATCTGTGCAAATCACAGTTTGGCCATAACGAACACCTTGTTCGAACATAAGAGTGTCCATAAGTGCTCGTGGCACCAGGGCGCTCTAGGCCGCAGGTTGATGATCGATTTTGTAATCGTGTCACCAGACCTACGACCATATGTTTTGGACGCTCAAAAGGGGCGGAGATCGACAGGCGGTTGGTGCTGCGGCTGCAGTGATGCGGATGCTGCACTGGTCCGTCGTGGTGAAAGGGAGCTGAGTGTAAAAGCGAAGCCCTCAGTTTACCGGTCGATCTCGTCCCTACCTCACCTATGGCCACAGTCTGTGGGTAGTGACTGAAAAGAAGCGAGATTGCGCGCCTGGCGGCGGAAATGAGCTTCCTCTGAAGGGTGGCTGGCCTCTCCCTTAGAGATAGGGTGAGAAGTTCGGCCATTCCGGGAGTGGCTCAGAGTAGAGCCGCTGCTCCTCCACATTGAAAGTCGCCAGTTGAGGTGGTTCGGGCATCTGACAAGGATGCCTCCTGGGCGCCTCCTGGGTGAGGTGTTCCTGGCATGTCCGGGGCAGACCCAGGACATGCTGGAAGATATATCTCTCGGCTGGCCTGGGAGCGCCTTGGTGTTCCCCGGAAAAGCTGGAGGAGGTGGCTGGGGAGGGAGGTCTGGGCTTCTCTGCTTAGGCTGCTGCCCCCGCGACCCGGCCTCGGATAAAGCGGATGAAGATGGATGGATGGATGGATGGAACAATGTTGTTATTTTGCAATAGATATCTATATATTTTTGACCCTGAGCTAATGTAGTTTTATTTTATGCTCAGAACTGGATGGTTGATTTCTGCCTGCAGTGTGATGGAAAAAACAAAATAACACACTGTAATGAACTGATGCCATAATTACATGAATTACATGAACTCAAATACATCTGCAAAATAATTCTTTGTTTGAAACTATGCCTGCACATGTCTATCATGTCTATGTTGATTTTTCTGCTCTTCAGAGCGTTTTTTAAATAATTCTTAAAAAGTGAACAAAAAAAGCCTGTTTTTGTGATCAGTTGGCTCTGCTTTTTGAAGGAACAATTGGATTTCCTATTTTTTGCCAATGTGAATTTATTCGATTGGTTACTTAACTCGCTCCATCACTGGGGGTGAAGTCACTGATGTAGTAAAAAAAAACTGCACAGTGTCAGGGTCCCTGGGGTCAATGAGACTCACCCTAAGTTCCTGACGGCTCTGGATGTTGTAGGGCTGTCATCACTACAATGTTACATAGAGATCAGCGGCCTTACCTTTGGATTAGCAGCTTGGGGAGGTGCCAAATGACTTTGTCTTTTTATGTCTTTCCTATGAAAAAGAAAAGGTCACTAAGGTTTAATTTTCTAAAACTCAGAGTTGCAGTTCATATTCACTCCAGTGAAATAAAAAAAAACCCAACCCAATTTACATTTAAACCAATATTTATTTGCTTCAATTGTTCATTTTCCAGTTTCACATTGAAATAGAGACTGAAAAACACTCCGTTTTTATTTTCTGCTGATAGAAGTTAATATCTTTATTTGATCAGTTTTACTATGCACATAAATACCATGACATCACGTTACAGATCAATTGTCATCCATTAATAAACATTAATTAAACATTATTTATTATTATTAAACATTTATTTTTATTAGCCTTTATTATTATTATTATTATTATTATCATTATTATTATTATTATTATTATTATTATTATTATTATTATTATGTAATGTTCCCATTTGGCCCTTGAGGAAGGCGGACTCACTTTTTTCGCTCTCCCTCTACCAGATCTTTTCTGATTTGCTTCTCATGTCCTTGTCTAGTCTAGTCTACTTTTTTACTCTGGAAGAGTCACACGCTCTGTTCTCAAAAACCTAAAAGGTGAATTATGGATTTGATCAACTGTGAGCCCGAGTGTCCTGGTGGGACGTTCACTGCCGGATACACGATTGACAGGTGGCATAACTGGAGGGTCGTGTGCCTGGTGGGATTATCAATCGAGGACATTGAAGACATCTACCCTTTTGGCACCATGATAACGGGGCTCTTGCTGTTCAGAGCTGGCTTGGCCCTGGCTTATCGAAGATTAGAGAAAAAGGTAATGGCTGTTCAAAACCCCACAAGGCTGCCTGCTATGATGGAAACAATGGGACGAGCTGTGACTTCTCAAACTTTGCTCATGCAACGCAACACGGATAAGATCTCAGAGAACCTCACGGATGTCGTGAATACTCAGATTATGCTCTTTGAGCGCAAATTTGACAACATCTTGGAGGAGCTCATGGCTCTCCAACAGGAGATTGAGAGATCAGTGATGGACATTTAGATCAACTCTAAAATTGAGGTGCATTTGTTCACACTAAAGGAAAACCACCATCATTCAGCTACCATATTGGCGCCAGCTGTGGTCTCAGGGCTGTTGGCTGAACAACAACAAATTCTCTCCCTGATAACAGAACTGTTTAGACACTTCGTCCCCATCTGGATTCCAAACTATTGCTTATCTCCAGCCAAGGTCAGATGGCGGGTCTGGGCCCAGTGCTGGATATGGCTGCAGGGCCGGATAGTTGTGTCTACATCTGCTCACGTGACAACTTTAAAGTGCTATATAAATAAATGATGATGATGATGATAAAGAAAAGTTTTCCCTTTTAACAGGAAGAAAACTCCAGCAACTGGTTGTGGGTGAGGGGAGGAAGCCAGGACAAAGACTCACTATGGAAGAGAGACAGAGATCAATAATAAGTAATGATTAAATGCAGACGGGTGTATAAAGATATAGTGAGTGAAAAAAAGTGTCTAAAAAGAAACACTTAGCACATCATGAGAACCCCCCCAGCAACATACACCTATTGCATTCTAAGGAGCTTAGAAAGATTTTTCCCGTTAAAACTATAGAGAAATAATTAGAGTGAAGCTTTGAACTCTGCAGATCCTCTTGGAGTCTTGGATCAGCTGAAATGTTTAAAGATAAACTGTCTGAATATTAATGGACTGAAGCTTCCGGTCACAGTAAATCAGTGTTTGTCAGTGAATGCATCGTGTGTGCTTCACGGCTCCATCTAGTGGACTCATAGCAGAGCAGCTGATGGCAGCTTCCTCTGCCTCACACTGCTGTCTGACTGCATTCAGCTGACACTGAGATGAAGCAGGAAAGAAGCAGCTGATATTTGGACAGCACACATGATGGAAAGGAGGATTTCAGTCGATGTGCACATGAATGATTTGTGTTTCCTCTGCAGGTGAAGGTAGAAAGTGTGTGTGAGCTGAATTGAGCAGCATGGATCAGTGTGAGGACAGAGGAGGAGTCCCTCCTCTAAAAGCACTCTGTGTGGGGAACATGAGAGCCAGACCAAAGCTCAGAGGTGACATGACCATCTCTAACTGTCCATGACTCTTCTCCATGTCACAGCTCAGCACTCACATCACTGCTCCATCATTATTCACATAAACCAACCTGGACCTCCACCCAGCTCTGTGTCCTGTAAGAGTGACGTGTCTACACATGATGTAATTAATTTTAAAGTCCAGCTTTAAATGATTTACAGTGGAAGTTACACGAGATAAACCTGCCAGAGTTCTTAAAGACATAAGTATTTACAAAAAAAAAAAAAAAAGCCTGACTGCTCATCACTGTGATGTGTATATATATATCACTTAACAGTGAGGAGCAGTCAGGCTGCAGGTTTCTACCTGTTCATGTTTCCACAGTAGAATCACTTTGAAGTGTCTTTGTGCTGTTTCATCTTTGATTTGTTTTCATAAACACTCAGAGAAACATCACGTGTGTCTTCATCAGGATAGGATCTGTGTTGGTGTGTGGGGTGTTAGCCTCAGGTTTATGTTGTTAAATGGTCATTCTGAGACAGTGTTTCAGCTCATTTTACATAGTAACATGACTGTCACAGCCTTTTAAGTTCCAGAACAGAAAAATAGTCCAAAAAAAGGCCGTGGGTGGCAACAAGTGGTTTGTTTCAGAACGTTCTTCTGACGTGATTCTTTGAAAATATATGGTGTTTATTTCATGGTAAACTATAAACAAAAAATTAACTCAATGAGTTCTTATTATTACAACTTAAACATAAATTTAAACATAAAAAAGTTAACTTAATCTGATTCCACAAGTTCAAAATGTGGTCAAAAAATTCCACCACACCCCCACAGCGTGGTCTTATTAATGGGAGGGAACAAAATATACCAAACTAATCACCTTTCCAAAAGTAAAATTAATTAGAAATTTACATAGCAAAACTAGGTGAGTATATTCTCACTGTTTTAAAGAAAAAAACAGATGTTATGTTATGATTCATAAAAGTAGTCACAACAATGACAGTAATGTAATGGGTAGTATAATGAATGTTTTTCTCCTTGGAGTAATTAAGTAATGTAGTGAATTACTTTTAATTAAAGTCTTCTGTGCAATATGTGTGATAATGACTTTGAGTAATGAGCCAACACTGATCACTACAAAGAAGAAATACCTCCAACATGCACAAACATTTGACCCATAACATGCAGTTAATGTGCACAAATGTCTCTGATATGCTCCAACGGGGTCATAGAACTGAACTCACTATTTGAAGTTAGTTAACAGAAGTTAACAGAAATTAGTTAACAGAAATAATTCTGCACTGACATTATAATCAGTGTTGATTCTGGTTGATTTTCTGACTGTGTTTGTGAGCTGAGAGGAAATGAAAATGAATTTGTAACAAAAATCAGTTTGTCAGTTTTCCTGTAAAAAGCTGAACTCTAATCTAAGAGGATGTTACTGACAGGAAACAGCTGCATCATCTGCAGTCTGTGTGATCACAGCTGCTTCAATCATGTTTGTGTCTGCAGAGGTCAGAGGTCACAGTCTGCAGGGTCCAGCTGTCCTTCTGCGAGGATTGACTGCTCCAAACCTCAACCTCCATACTTCAGTGCTGAACCTGGACCAACGAGGTCAGAGAGCTGTGATGACTCCTTTACATGGTTGTGTTTTCCTGGATAAATCTGACCTGAAACATCCTCAGATTGTTACAAAGATTCATTAAAAAAACAAAAAAAAACCCCAATATTGGCTAAGCTTAGAGTGAATCTCCATGAATAAATGTAAGTCAGTATTCAGTTCAATTCAATTTTATTTATACAGCTCAAATCACAATAATGGCTGCATTAGAGTATTTTATATCATAAGGTAGACCCTACAATAATACATACAGAGAAAAACATAACAAACATTTGACCCCCTATGAGCAAGCACTTTGGCGACAGTGGGAAGGAAAAACTCCCTTTTAACAGGAAGAAACCTCCGGCAGAACCAGGCTCAGGGAGGGGCGGGGCCATCTGCTGCGACCGGACGGGGTGAGAGAAGGAAGACAGGATAAAGACATGCTGTGGAAGAGAGACAGAGGTTAATAACAGATATGATTCGATGCAGAGAGGTCTATTAACACATACTGAGTGAGAAAGGTGACTAGAAAGGAAAAACCCAATGCATCATGGGAATCCCCGGCAGCCTACGTCTATTGCACTATAACTAAGGGAGGATCCAGGGTCACCTGGTCCAGCCCTAACTATATGCTTTAGCAAAAAGGAAAGTTTGAAGCCTAATCTTGAAAGTAGAGATAGTGTCTGTCTCCTGAATCCAAAATGACAACATGTTGTTTGAGGTCAAAAAGACTTCAGTCCCAAAGTTGGACATGTGTCCTTTTAAAATCCAGAAATATCTCCTGCTGTTGTTTTAGATATCACAGCAGCTGACAAACCATTACAGGACAGAAGCAGTTTCAAAAAAAAAGTGAAGAGCAGCAACAACACACAGCTCAAAGTTCAATACTAATGCACACAGTCAGGATAATTATTCATAAACTTAATTTTGATTTTTTGTTTTCAATTTAATGAAGTTTCAAAGTTTCTTGTAAGCTTTGCAACATCATCCCTGGCATCAAAGCTGACTAAAATTACCAATATTCTCTTAATCTGCGAGCTTAAAACTTGACAAAGTTGATTCATATTACGTTATTTTAACGGAAATTACTGGATCTTTATCCTGTGTTTGATCTAACCCTTCATGGTTCCTCCACAGAGTGGACCAGCAGAGCTCAGAGGTTCCCAGTGGTCAGTCTGCCCAGCAGCATCAAACACAGCTGGACTCCATATTTATGGTCTGTACATGTACAACAACGACTTTTACATCTATTCTGTTCACAGTCATCTCCATGCTGCTCTTTGTAGACCAGTGGATTATCAGTGTGTCCAACTTGGATCTGATGTTTGGCTCCATGATTTCAGTCTGATTGGCTCATTCATAAAGTATTCTATTCCAGCTGCTGGAGGACAAAATCATCACTTTTGTGAAGAAACGAGCTGAAGAAGATCCAGAAGGTTCTGAGTCAGATTACCCAGAATGCTTAGAGAGTCAGAGGAAGATGATGATCAGAGGAGAAGCAGAGAGGCATTCATGAAGATCACACTGAATTTCCTTAGGAGAATGAAGCAGGAGGAGCTGGCCAACCATCTGCAGAGTAAGAAGATTTCTATAAAGTTTCTAGCTACTTAATAAATAAACTATTGTTTTAAGAGATGGACCAAAAATGTAACCAAATATATGCGCTTTAAAAGATGAGGCATAATGTTCTGTATTTTGTTTACAGAGAATTTTCCTACAGTATGCCAACGTAAGGTAAAATTGACACTGCAAAAGAAGTTCCAGTGTGTGTTTGAGGGCATCGCTAAAGCAGGAAACCCAACCCTTCTGAATCAGATCTACACAGAGCTCTACATCACAGAGGAGGGACTGCAGAGGTCAGTGATGAACATGAGGTCAGACAGATTGAAACATCATCCAGGAAACCAGACAGACCAGAAACAACAATCGGACAAGAAGACATCTTTAAAGCCTCACCTGGAAGAGATGAACCAATCAGAACAGTGCTGACAAAGGGAGTGGCTGGCATTGGGAAAACAGTCTTAACACAGAAATACAGCCTGGACTGGGCTGAAGGCAAAGCCAACCAGGACATCAGTTCATATTCCCATTCACTTTCAGAGAGCTGAATGTGCTGAAGAGGAAAAGTTCAGCTTGGTGGAACTTGTTCATCACTTCTTTACTGAAACCAAAGAAGCAGGAATCTGCAGCTTTGAAGACTTCAGGTTGTGTTCATCTTTGATGGTCTGGATGAGTGTCGACTTCCTCTGGACTTCCACAAAACTACAATCCTAACTGACCTAGAAAGTCCACCTCAGTGGTTGCTGCTGATAAACCTCATCGGGGAAACTGCTTCCCTCTGCTCGCCTCTGGATAACCACACGACCTGCAGCAGCCAATCAGATCCCTCCTGACTGTGTTGGCATGGTGACAGAAATCAGAGGATTCACTGATCTACAGAAAAAGAAGTACTTCAGGAAGAGATTCAGAGATAAGAAGCAAGCCAGCAAGATCATCTCCCACATAAAGACATCACGAAGCATCCACATCATGTGCCACATCCCAGTCTTCTGCTGGATCACTGCTACAGTTCTGGAGGATGTGGCGAAAACCAGAAAGAGAGGACAGATGCCCAAGACCCTGACTGAGATGTACATCCACTTCCTGGTGGTTCAGGCCAAAGTGAAGAAGGTCAAGTATGATGGAGGAGCTGAGACAGAGCCACACTGGGTCAGAGAGCAGGAAGATGATTAAGTCTCTGGGAAAACTGGCTTTTGATCAGCTGCAGAAAGGAAACCTGATCTTCTATGAATCAGACCTGACAGAGTGTGGCATTGATATCAGAGCAGCCTTAGTGTACTCAGGGTGTTCACACAGATCTTTAAAGAGGAGAGGACTGTACCAGGACAAGGTGTTCTGCTTCATCCATCTGAGTGTTCAGGAGTTTCTGGCTGCTCTTCATGTCCACATGATCTTCATCAAGTTTGGAATCAATCTGCTGGAAGAACAACAACCAACCTTCCAGAAGTCTGAAACAAGAGAATCTGCAGAGAAACACTTCTACCAGTGTGCTGTGAACAAGGCCTTACAGAGTCCAAATGGACACCTGGACTTATTCCTCCGCTTCCTCCTGGGTCTTTCCCTGCAGACCAATCAGACTCTCCTACGAGGTAGCCTGAAACAGACAGATAGTAGCTCACAGATCAATAAGAAAACAGTTCAGTACATCAAGAAGAAGCTCAGCAAGAATTTGTCTGCAGAGAAAAGCATCAATCTGTTTCACTGTCTGAATGAACTGAATGATTGTTCTCTAGTGGAGGAGATCCAACAGTCCCTGAGATCAGGAAGTCTCTCCACAGATAAACTGTCTCCTGCTCAATGGTCAGCTCTGGTCTTTGTCTTGCTGTCATCAGAAAAATATTTGGATGTGTTTGACCTGAAGAAATACTCTGCTTCAGAGGAGGCTCTTCTGAGGCTTCTGCCAGTGGTCAAAGCCTCCAACAAAGCTCTGTGAGTCAATATGTAATCAAACCTTCGCTTTAAAACGTTTGTTATAGACAGCCACCATAATGACTGAAACCAGCCCACTGAAGGAACATTGGGCTGGGAGGTCACCTTCATCATAATTTTGCAAATTATCATGACCAATGATCAACAAGTATGAAGTTAGAGAACAAAAATCTAGAGGCCGAAATTAGAAGAATATGTCATATTTAAAATATCTGCATCGATGCTTATCTAGCCCCCTTCAATTTGTGTTTACTTTTGTTTTGAATCACAAATGCTGCAATAAGTCTCAAAGTCTCAAACACTATAGTATGAGTGTGCTTTTGTGTACTGAGTCAATAAAACAATATCTACCAGCTCCTCACTGATTCCCACTGAGAAATATTTTTGTGTGTATAAGTTGTATTTGTTTTTTAAATTGTACAGAGTTAATGCATAACATGTATTAAATCATAAGTCTCTTTGTTGATTTTATTTTAATTTCCTTACTTTTTTTTCAGACTCAGTCATTGTAACCTCTCAGAGAGAAGCTGTGAAGCTCTGTCCTCAGTTCTCAGCTCTCAAGCCTCCTGTCTGAGGGTGCTGGACCTGAATAATAACAACCTGCAAGATTCAGGAGTGACGCTTCTGTCTACTGGGGTGAACAGTCCATACTGCAAACTGGAAATTCTGCGGTCAGATCAAGTGATATTAGGGTTTTTTTTTCATCAATTGGCAAAAAACTCTGATAAGTAAACTTCATTCATATATGTTTGTACTTTTAGTATTTCAGTCCAAGTCAGAGTAAACTGTCACATTTCTGTCTTCTTTAAGATAAGGCAATGAGGATTCCAGCAAGTCCTGAAAAAGTATTAAATACTGCCAAATCCAATAGCTTCTAACTGCACCATCAATAGACTTTAACACAAGTGTTTTTTGTCTTCCCGTTCAACATTTTTCAGGCTGAATGTCTGTAACCTGTCAGAGAGAAGCTGTGAAACACTGTCCTCAGTTCTCAGCTCCGAGTCCTGTAGTCTGAGAGAGTTGGACCTGAGTAACAACAACATAAAGGAGTCAGGACTGCAGCTTCTTTCTGCTGCAGTGGAGAGTCCATACTGTACACTGGAAATTCTCAGGTCAGGATTTAGTCTTTTCCACTGAAAACTATTTAAAACACATATTATATCAATGGATAAATATCTTACTCACCTATGACTTTAATTTCAGACATGAAGCCGAAAGTCCTGTTTTTTTTTGTTTGTTTTTTTACCATTTTGACACCTAATAATGTCAATACAACAGAATGTACATTTTCAAGTTCAGTCTACTTTAGTTCAGTATACTGTTTTAGACCTAATGAGGCACTGTGTGCTCTCTAACATTCTCTCTGAGATATAACTTTACTATTAAATGCAGATAATTTCTCATGTGATTTTAACATATGTGAATGTAAAGTTTGTCAGAAAAATATTCCAAAAATCCAGATTTAAGTGGTGTCAAAACAATGGCTTTGCTGTACAGTCTTGGTCCAAAGTTTAGAGAATGTCACAAATATTGGTTTTCACAAAGTTTGCTGCTTCGGCTTTTATGATGGCAATTTGCGTATGCTCCAGAATGTTATGAAGTGTGATCAGATGGCATGCAAAGTCATTCTCTACCATGAAAATGAACTTAATCTTCATCGCTGCCATAAAACAACCTGCTGATATCATTTCAATAATCATAGAACAGCAGACTGGAGTCGTTAAAATGAGGGCGATACATGAAATCATTGTTATTCCTGTTAACCATGGTTACCTGCAAGGAAGCGTATGCCATCATTGTGTTTTATAAAAGGGCTTCATAGCCAAGGATATTTTGCTACTAAGATTGCACCTGAATCAACAATTTATCAATCATCAAGAACTTCAAGGAAAGAGGTTCAATTGTTGTGAATTGTTGCTTCAGGGTGCCCAAGAAAGTCCAGCAGGTGCCAGGACCATATCCTAAAAGATGAGTTAGCTGCAGGATCAGGGTTCTACCAGTGCAACGCTTGCTCTGGAATGGCAGGGGGCAGGTGTGAGTGCATCTGGATGCACAGTGAGGTGAAAACGGTGTCAAGAAGTGTCAAGAAGGGCAGCTAAAAAGCATCGGTACAAACTGATATTCTGCAAAAAGTACAGCAAGTCGACTGCTGAAGACTGGGATAAAGTCATTTTCTCTGATGAAGCCCCTTGCCGATTGTTTGGGGCATCTGGAAAACGGATTTTCTGGAGAAGAAGCGGTGGCGCTACCATCAGTCCCGTCCCATGCCAACAGTAAAGCATACTGAGACCATTCATGTGTGGGGCTGCTTCTCATCCAAGGTAGTGGGCTGACTCACAATGTTGCCAAGAACACAGCCATGAATAAGCAATGGTACCAAAACATCCTCAACAGCAACTTCTTCCAACCATCCAAGAACAATTTGTGAATATTTTGTATTGACCAAATTTTGTATAGAGCCGTTTCTAGGATCATGTGAGTACCATGCCATAAGTACCAAGTAATAACTAAGTGGCTAGGGGAACAAGTCATTAAAACTTTGGGTCCATGGCCAGTAAACTCCCCAGAACCAAATTTAATTGAGAGTTTGTGGTCAATCCTAAAGAGGCAGGAGGACAAACAAAAACGACTAATTCTGACAAACTCAAGCATTGATTATGAAAGAATTGGCTGCCATTAGTCACGATTTGGCCCAAAATTGATTGACAGTATGCCAGGGCTAATTGCAGAGGTCTTAAAAAGAAGGACCAACACTGCAAATACTATCTCTTTGCATGAATGTGATGTAAGTCTCAATAAAAGCATTTGAAACTTATGAAGTGCTTGTATTTATACTTCAGTACATCACAGAAGCAACTGACCAAAAGATCTAAAAGCATGCAGAGGCAGCAAACTTTTGAAAAAGTCAAAGTTGTTAGGTCAATCTGCTTCCTGGATTAGAGCCAGTGACACCCAGCTACACACCATTTGCAAGATTTGTGAATTGTTAAGTGGGGTTATATAAAGAAAGTTGATTTAAATTTAATCTGATCATTCATGAAAACCACCAACATCAATGTCCAGTGACTCGGGTCATGGAAATTATAATTCTAAGTAACTTTTCAATCTCATCCCATAAGGTGCGGATATCTGTACTCTGAACACCAGTATTTTGAAATCAAATTTGCTACTTTTCCAGTTTCTATCTTGTGTGAAGAACATAGATGTATAGAAACTCTCTAACTCAACAGTATGAGCTATGTTGACTGATAACAGTCTGTTTAAGCTTTCAAGATAAACAAAGAGGAATATAAAGATAATGAAGGTCATTGTTTTAATCAGTCATATTTCATTCAATACAGTGGTGTACTGACAGATCTAGGATCAGTCAAATCATCAACAGTTTGATCCACATATGGATTGAAGTATATTTGTGAAAATGTTGGGCTGTTTCTTTAACATTGTCTAACAGTGTGTGTATGAGAGCCATGTAATGTCCATGTGTGCATGCTGACTGTGCTGCTCTGACCCCTCCTCCTTTCATGGTGGAGCCTGCTGGAGTCCGATGGTTGAGACCAGGTCTGAGGAAGTGTAAGTGTGTTTTTAATGGGATTCATGAAAACAAAGCAGCACACATTCAACCATCTTCATCATGTCAGAAGTCATCATCAAAGTGTCAATCAATGAACAGATGATGGATCAATAACTGCAGCTGGATTGTGATTGTTCTCTCCATCAGATTCCTGTCAACTCACGATCGACACAAACACAGTGAACACAAAGCTCCAACTGTCTGACAACAACAGGAAGGTGACACGTGTGGAGGAGGTTCAGTCATATCCTGATCATCCAGACAGATTTGATGTTTATGAACAGCTGCTGTGTAGAAATGGTCTGACTGGTCGCTGTTACTGGGAGGTCGAGTGGAGAGGATATGTTTATATATCAGTGAGTTACAGAAGCATCAGAAGGAAAGGAGGAAGTGATGACAGTTGGCTTGGAGGGAATGATCAGTCCTGGAGTCTGTACTGCTCTGATGGTGGTCCTCATTCTGTCAGACACAACATGATAAAAACATCCATCTCCTCCTCCTCCTCTGTCTCTAACAGAGTAGCAGTGTATGTGGACTGTCCTGCTGGCACTCTGTCCTTCTACAGAGTCTCCTCTGACACTCTGATCCACCTCCACACCTTCAACACCACATTCACTCAAACTCTTTATCCTGGGTTTTATTTCTGTTCTCCTTTTTCCACAGTCTGTCTGTGCTGAGTTGAGTGTAAAGAGTGTCCTCCTGTTAGAGAAACACTCTGATTGTTGAACAGATAGTTCAGTCTGTTCATGTCTGTTTGCACTAGAATGAACTTTTATAGTTCTTGCAAACAGTCCCAACTTCAATCTTTGGAAAGTGTCAGGAATAGAAATATTTTACTGCCATTATGTGCTGCTATTTTTATAATCATCATTTTGCATTCAGAGCCACTCAGATGTTCAAATATATGGGTATTATATTAGTTTTTATTACAGGTTGTTATAGCCACTGTAAATTGTTGAGTTGAATCTATAATTTAAAGGTTTTGAATGTTTTGTATTTCTATACTGAAGTCTTCAGTGGGTGAGAAGCTGACTGCAGGCTGACAGGAAGTTATAGGCTTTTGAAGTGCATGCTTTTGCAGAAGTGAAACCGAAAGCAGAGTGAGTGCAAGTTAAGAGCAGGGTGTTTATTATGCATGTATTGCGGATTAAGCCTTAAGTAGTTGTGGTAGACTGAAACAGTTGTTATATATTTTACATATAAGTCAAGATCATTACACACAGGATGGCCTTAGCCTGGTTGGTTGCTTAAGTTGAGGTCAACTAAGGTTCAGGAAGCAGATGCAAACTCTGCACGTACAGACAGACAAATAGTGAGAGGTCATGACACAGACATAGCCTACACAGCAGGCACACACACACTCACGCACACACGTACACACCATAGTAGATTGACTTGAGTAGGTGAAAAGTTAAGATGTACTTTTGCTGTAAGTGCAAGTTCTGTCGGCAGATTGTTAGATGCTTACAGGAAGTGGAACAGATGTCCCAGAAGATAACCGACAGCGAAGGCGGGCTGAAAGGAAGCACCTGCCGTCGACACGAAGATGATGTAGTTGTAAAAAGCATGATAATAGTAACAGTAGGGTGGACATTAGGTAAGGCTGCACTTTTTGAAGCAATCTCATATAGAAAACTATTCTGCGCGTAGTAAAGGGACCTCTGGCTAATATGTCGGGTTCGTGTCAGGCTCGTAGCCGAAAACTAGCTTTACTTTGTTGTCTGGGTCAACTTTTCTAGTGAGAGACTGAGAGAGGAGTTGAAAGGCTGCTCCAACGGAACTTATTGTTTCGGAGGAAAACACAAACACAGTGTACAGTCGAGTCTTAATAGTTTACTTACAACTGGGCTCGTCAGGCACTCTTTTTGGCTGCAGTGGTTATTATTATATTTACATGCTTCCAGCTCCCGTTTCTACTCAGTAACGACTCGTACTTTTCAACTCTTCTTTTTCTCCCTCCCTCACTCACAGACACATAACGGTTATAGCAGTCCTTTCTCCCTGCAGCACGGACTACACTGCCCATGAGGCGACATTCTTTAGGGCGATGCCTGTAACACTCTGCCTATTGCATTTACATTAAATAATTTTTGAATTATTCTCCGTGAATCGCTACCTTATTGTGGTGGAGGGGTTTGTGTGTCCCAGGGATCCCAGGGCCTATGTTGTCTGGGGCTTTTGCCCCTGGTAGGGTCTCCATGGCAAATTGGTCCTGGGTGAGGGACCAGACAAAAGCTATTCAGAAGACCCTTATGAGAAAAACATTGAGGAACAGTTTACCCTGCCGGGATAGGGTTACCGAGGACCCGCCCTGGAGCCAGGCCGGGGAGGGTGCCCGAGGGCGGCGTCTGGTGATGGGAGAAGGGGCGGAGATCGACAGATGGATTGGTGCTGTGGCGCGGTGATGCGGGCGCTGCACCCGTCCGTCGTGGTGAAGAGGAGCTGAGTATAAGCGAAGCTCTCAATTTACCGGTCGATCTACATCCCTACCCTCACCTATGGCCACGAGCTGTGGGTAGTGACCGAAAGAACGAGATCGCGGATACAAGCGGCGGAAATGAGCTTCCTCCGAAGGGTGGCTGGCCTCTCCCTTAGAGACAGTGTGAGAAGTTCAGCCATCCGGGAGGGGCTCAGAGTAGAGCCGATGCTCCTCCACATCGAAAGGAGCCAGCTGAGGTGGTTCGGGCATCTGACAAGGATGTCTCCTGGGTGCCTCCTGGGTGAGGTGTTCGGGCATGTCCCACGGGAGGAGGCCCAGGGGCAGAACCAGGAGGCGTTGGAGAGATTATATCTCTCGGCTGGCGTCTGCTGGGCCTTAGTCCATGGGGCCTGGCCGGGCACAGCCCGAAAAGGGGACATGGGCCCATCCTCCCGCAGGCCCACCACCCACAGGAGGCACCATAGTCGGGCTCACCTCTACGCATGGCTTGGGCTCTGGAACCAGTCTCCTGGAGAGGGGCTGGACTCTGTCTCAGTCTGGAGTTGGCCCTGGTGAAAGGCGGCGGGCTGGGGTGGGTATTCTAATATCCCCTCGGCTTGCTGCCGGTACGTTGGGGTTCTTCCTGGTGGATGAGAGAGTTTGTTCCCTGCGCCTTAGGGTCGGGGAACGGGTCCTGACTGTCATCTGCGCTTATGTGCCGAGTGGCAGTTCAGAGTACCCAGCCTTCTTAGAGTCCCTGGGTGGGGTGCTGGAAGGTGCTCTACCTGGAGACTCTGTTGTCCTACTGGGATACTTCAATGCTCACGTGGGTAACGACAGCGAGACCTGGAGGGGCGTGATTGGGAGGAACGGCCTCCCCGAGTGGTGTTTTGTTATTGGACTTCTGTGCAAATCACAGTTTGGCCATAACGAACACCTTGTTCGAACATAAGAGTGTCCATAAGTGCACGTGGCACCAGGACGCTCTGGGCATGAGTCGATTATCAATTTTGTAATCGTATCACCAGACCTGCGACCATATGTTCTGGACACTCGGGTAAAAAGAGGGGCTGGGCTGTCAACTGATCACCACCTGGTGGTGAGTTGGATCAGGTGGCGGGGGAGGAAGCTGGACAGACCTGGTGCACCTAAACGCGTAGTGAGGGTGTGCTGGGAACGCCTAGCAGAGGCCCCAGTCCTCGAGATCTTCAACGCACACCTCCGGCAGAGCTTCAACAGCATTCCGAGGGAGACTAGGGACATTGACTCCGAATTGACCATGTTCAGCATCTCCATTGCCAAAGCTGCTGCATTGAGCTGCGGCCACAAGGTGGTTGGTGCCTGTCGTGGTGGTAATCCCCGAACCAAATGGTGGACACCAGGGGTGAAGGGAGCCACCAGGCTGAAGGAGTCCTATCGGGCTTGGTTAGCCTGTGGGACTATGGAGGCAGCTGACAGGTACCACCAAGCCGAGCAAAATGCGGCTCGGGCAGTGGCTGAAGCAAAAACTCGGGTGTGGGAGGAGTTCGGAGAGGACATGGAAAAAGACTTTCGGACTGCCTCGAAGACATTCTGGCAAACCGTCAGGCGTCTCAGGAGGGGAAAGCGGTGCTCTACCTGCACTGTGTATAGTGCTGGTGGAGCGCTGCTGACTTCGACTGAGAAAATTGTCGGGCGGTGGAAGGAATACTTCGAGGACCTCCGTAATCCCACTGACACGTCTTCCGAGGAGGAAGCAGAGTCTCGAATTGAGGGGGATGACCCGCCAATTTCCGGGGGCGAGGTCACTGAGGCAGTTAAACAACTCCATGGTGGCAGAACCCCTGGTGTTGATGAGGTCCGCCCCGAGTTCCTGAAGGCTCTGGACGTTGACGTTGCGTGGAGATCAGGGGCAGTACCCCTGGACTGGCAGACCGGGGTGGTGGTCCCCATCTTTAAGAAGGGGGACCGGAGGGTGTGTTCCAACTACAGGGGGATCACACTCGTCAGCCTCCCTGTGAAAGTCTTTGCCAGGGTGCTGGAAAGGAGAGTTCGTCCATTAGTCGAACCTCGGATACAGGAGGAGCAATGCGGTTTTCGTCCTGGTCGCGGAATAATGGACCAGCTCTTTATCCTCTCAAGGATACTTGAGGGTGCATGGGAGTTTGCCCAACCAGTCTACATGTGTTTTGTGGACTTGGAGGAGGCATTCGACCGTGTCCCTCGGGGTGTCCTGTGGGAGGTGCTACGGGAGTATGGGGTGTCTGGCCCATTGCTACGGGCCATTCGATCCCTATACAACTGTTGCAAGAGCTTGGTTCGCATTGCCGGCAATAAGTCGGACTCGTTCGGTGGGTGATGGGCTCCGCCAGAAACTGCCCTTTGTCACCGATTCTGTTCATAATTTTTATGGACAGGATTTCTAAGCGCAGCCAAGTGGCGGAGGGCTTTCACTTGGTGGCCTCAGAATCTCATCTCTGCTTTTCGCGGATGATGTGGTTCTGTTGGCTTCATCGGGTGATGGCCTCCAGCTCGCACTGGAATGGTTCGCAGCCGAGTGTGAAGCAGCGGGAATGAGGATTAGCACCTCCAAATCTGAGGCCATGGTTCTCAGCCGAAAAGGGTGGAGTGCCCACTCAGGGTCGGGATGAGTTTCTGCCCCAAGTGGAGGAGTTCAGGTATCTCGAGGTCTGTTCACGGTGATAGGAGAAGGGGCCGGAGATCGACAGGCGGTTGGTGCTGTGGCCGCGGTGATGCGGACGCTGCACCCGTCCGTCGTGGTGAGGGAGCTGAGTATAAAAGCGAAGCTCTCAATTTACCGGTCGATCTACATCCCTACCCTCACCTATGGCCACGAGCTGTGGGTAGTGACCGAAAGAACGAGATCGCGGATACAAGCGGCGGAAATGAGCTTCCTCTGAAGGGTGGCTGGCCTCTCCCTTAGAGACAGGGTGAGAAGTTCAGCCATCCGGGAGGGGCTCAGAGTAGAGCCGATGCTCCTCCACATCGAAAGGAGCCAGCTGAGGTGGTTCGGGCATCTGACAAGGATGTCTCCTGGGCGCTTCCTGGGTGAGGTGTTCGGGCATGTCCCACGGGAGGAGGCCCAGGGCAGACCCAGGACACGCTGGAGAGATTATATCTCTCGACTGGCCTGGGAATGCCTTGGTGTTCCCCTGGATAAGCTGGAGGAGGTGGCTGGGGAGAGGGAGGTCTGGGCTTCTTTGCTTAGGCTGCTGCCCCTGCGACCCGGCCCCGGATAAGGCGAAAGAAGATGGATGGATGGATGGAATTTTGTGAATAATAATTTTTAAAAATATGTCTTTATGTCATTAATATTGGCCGCAAGAAGAGGTGACGTGGGCTGCGAGATTGAGACACAGGCATTAGAGCTTCTTAATGCGTGTTTTGTTTGGGTATGGAATTACCAAAAATAGAGAGGGCATAGCCTAACATATGAAACAGGAAAAGTGTAATCCATTTATTTCAACAAAGTAACTGTATTCTGAATATCACCTTTTAAACGGTAACTCTAACGGAATACAGTTACTCATATTTTGTATTTTGAATACATAATGCCGGTACATGTATTCCTTTACTCCCCAACACTGCTTATGAAAAACATTATATAAAACAGCTGGTACTGCTGGGACTTTATATTTTCATAAGCTAACATGAGCCAATAAGTGAAAAGCCGAGCTTTGAGAGTTGTATGTTGCTGTGAGAAGAGTGGGGCTACATGCAGTGATGCTAGTGTTAGCCATGTTAGCTTCAGCAGGTGGTCAGTGTGAGACCAGAAGGCGTCTGCATCAGCAGGGCTCCATTTCACTACAGTGTCACATTCTTCATATATCCATGCTGGACATTTGAATATACTGAATATGTCACAGTCCCAGGTTTGGTGTTTTTGTAGTTTAGACTTTATTTTTAGCTGCTCTGTTTGGTTGCTTTAGTGTTTCTTATTTTAGTTTTCCTATTAGGTTTTATTTTCAATTATTTCTTAATATTCTGAGCCTTCAGCTCTGATTAGTTTTAGGTACTGTTTGTATTTTTGAGTTCATTTACTTCCCTCAGTGTTCCTCTACATCCAGTTACTAAGTTCACTCAGTAATTGGACTCATGGTTGTTATTAACTTCTTGTTTTATTTTGGTAGTTATCATCTCTGGTGTCAAAGGTTTAGTTTTACTTCCTCCCCTGGCATTGTCTACATGAGTTTCAGCTGTACAAGGTTTTATTGAGTGTTTATTGATTTGTCGCTTCTTTTTATTTAACTATTATTCTTGACTTATAAACAATTGTTAAAAAGTATTTTCATTGAAATATCAAATAATTTTTTACTTTATCACCTAATTAAATTATAATTCTGTAAATAAGGGTGATAGTGTGGCCTGTGTGGGTTGTCTTCAGATTCTCTGCTTCCTCCCACAATCCAAAAGCATGCATGCTGGGTTAACTGGAGATGTGTGATTGTGAGCATAAATGTTTGTCTGTCTCTGTCTAGCTCTGTGTTTACCTGGCTACATCACCATTGTTACTGATGCTGAACCTATAACCTGGTCTGGAGCAGTTTATGTTCAGAGTTTGTGGTTAAAATCAACTGAAGTGCCTTGTTTTCACTGATTCATTATTTACAGAAAGCTTTAAGTGTGATATAGATTCAGTCATATGTTAATTTTCAGTTTTTTATTTATTTGTCATATGCAGGTTAGCACAGGGTCAACATCGCAATGAAATGTATTTGACGAGCAGAAGACAGTCACTCAGCAGAATGGTACAGTAGAAGAAAAAAATAAAAATGAAAATAAATAATAAAAAATAAATAGAAAAATAGTAAAGAGCAAAATATTAATAAGATGTAGCAAAAGGAAAAAAAAGAGATTTCAGTTAACTGACTAAATATATATATGTATATATAAATATATGTACACACTAGTGATTAAATAAAGAAAATCTTAAACAGGAATGTGACGGGGGCAGATGGGATATTGCACAGGAATGAGCAGCAGTACAAACTGAACAGTACAAAAGTTTTTTTGTTTTTTTTTGTGGCAGTTGTTACAGTATTGCACTTTTTTAAATATAAATATCAATAAAGTGGAGTGACCAGTGCAGATTATACAGAGTACTTGTGAAGCTGCAGGGCAGCTTCTGAGTGCGTCCTGTGGACTGTGCTGTGTGTGTTTAAGTGTTGTGGTTGAGGTGTCGTATGGCTTGATGGTAGAAACTGTTTTTAAATCTTGTAGTCCAAGCAGACAGACTCCTGTAACGTCTGCCAGATGGTAACAAGGAGAACAACTGATGTGCTGGGTGGCTGTGGTCCTTGATGATGCTGTGTGCTTTACGGAGGCATCGCTGAAGATAAATGTCCTGAATGGCAGGAAGCCTCATGCCAGTGATGTGCTCTGCTGCCTTCACCACCCTCTGTAGTGATTTGCGGCTGCTGGCAGAGCAGCTTCTGTACCAAACTGTAATGCAGCTCGTCAGCAAGCTCTTGATCGCACACCTGTAGAAATTTGAGGTGATGTTCGCGTTCATGCCAAACTTCCTCAGCCTCCTCAGGAAGTAAAGCCGCTGGCGAGCTTTCCTGATAGCAGTGTCTGTGTGAAGGGTCCAGGAGAAGTCCTCGGTGATGTTGACTCCAAGGAATTTGAAGCTGCTGACCCTTTCGACCTTGACACCGTTGATGTGGATGGGCTGGTGTTCCCTGACTGGTCGTTTCCGGTAGTCCACTATCATTTACTCATACAGCGCCATCACCTCCTCTCTACAGGCCGTCTCATCATTGCCTGTGATGAGGCCTATGATGGTTGTGTCATCCGCAAACTTGATGATGATGTTGGACTTGTGTTTAGCAACACAGTCGTGTGTTAACAGGGAATATAGGAGGGGGCTACGCACACAACCCTGTGGCGTACCTGTGTTTAGGATGAGTTGTGAGGAGGTGTGCTTACCAACTCTCACCACCTGGAGCCTGTTTGTGAGGAAGTTTAGAATCCATCTGTAGATTGGTGTTCCCAGCCCAAGGTCGACGAGCTTCGTGGCAAGTTTTGAGGGGATGATGGTGTTAAATGCCAAACTGTAGTCGATGAAGAGCATCCTTGCATATGTATTCCCTTTTTCCAGGTGAGTGAGGGTGGTGTGCGTTGCCAGGCGATGGCATCCTTTGTGGCTCTGTTTGTCCGATAGGCAAACTGAAGAGGTCAGTGTGTCAGGGAGGGAGGAGCAGATGTGACCTTTGACCAGCCGCTCCAGGCACTTCATGATGACAGATGTCAGTGCAACAGGACGGTAGTCATTCAGACAGAAGACCACTGATTTTTTGGGAACGGGAATGATGGTGGATGCTTTGAGGGACGTGAGAACCACTGACTGCCTCAGGGAGAGATTGAAGATGTTGGTGAACACCTCTGCCAGCTGGTCGGCACACACTCTGAAGCCGGCCTGGGATGCCGTCGGTCCTGGAGCTTTGTGAGGATTGACCTTTTTAAAGTCCATCTCACAGCTTGTGTTTCAGAGTTAAAGTTACAGCCTCACTGTCCTCCTGAGGGTAGAGGATCTGCTCTCTGTTGTCTGCATCAAAACGAGCATAGAAGTTGTTAAGCTCGTCTGTGAGAGATGCAGTGGGCTGAACACTGCCTGTGTTGACCTTCTTGTAGTCAGTGATGCAGCGTAGTCCATTCCACAGTCGCCTGGTGTCAAAGCTGTGGTAGCTGGACTCCATTTGTCCCTGTAGTCCTTTCTGGCCTTTTTATGGACTTTCGGAGGTCATACCTGGCTACTTTATATGCATCAGCATCCCGGAGTTAAAGGCAGAGGTCCGCACTTTTTTAGCTTAGCGCGAACCAGAGGCGGAGGCAGACATTTGAAACACCGGGGCTTAGCCCTAAAAGTAGTATGCATGTGGGATTTTTTTGTTTGTTTGTTTGTTTTGGGGGGTTAGAAATGGCTGAAAGATTAATTGGCTCTGTTTTGTTCAAAAAGAATGACTTCATATAGGGAAAATGTATGTCACATATGCAGGACACCTTAAACTAGTTTTTAATTAAGCAGCAAGGCAGAACAAAGTCGGGCTGTATCAACACACGAGGACTAAACCCCAATTCAACAAGACACAGAACTGATCCGAATTAAAACAGGACTACAACAGTTCAAAATCAGGACTACTTAGGACTTAACCAAAACAGAACCAGAATCAAAACTAGATGATAGTAGCACTAAAAATCATCATAGACCTGCACTACACTTATTTTTTAATTCTACCAAAGTACACTATTTAGATTCAGAAAAGTTTATATAATTATTTAGCCTTGTTGTGCAAACAAGCCTGCATAACTCAATAAATATAGAATTTGAAAAATAAACCTAAAAAGAAGCACTAGGTACAAGATACATGAGTACCTATGATACGGTGATACTTTTGGTAAACAACCATTTGACTAACATGTCTGTCTCACCTGCTCTTGTTCCATCTCTGTTCTGTCCTCATTCTCCATCTCCCTCTCTGCTCCTCTCTCTCCCTCTTTGTGCTGACAATCATCAAATATACAGTTGAAACCAGATATTTACAAACTCTTCAGATAAAAACACTTTTTTAATTGTAACATCAAATCAGACTAAATGTTTATTTTTTTAGGTTGATAAATATAAAAACATATTTGTTAACTTTAAGAGTAAAGAGAGAAACTATCTGTATTTCTTAATTGTAAATGTCACCAAATTGTATTCAAAACTGAGCCACACTGATGGAGCTCCACAATTCTTTTTCTGGTGTTTTGGTTGATATCTCCTGATTTTCCCATGTGAAAGAAACAGGCTCTGTGTTTTGCCTTATATGCATCCACAGGTGTGCCACCAATTTACTCACATGGACTCTACTAACCAATTAGAAGCTTCTTCAGCTCAGAATGGAATCGTCTGGAGTTTTCTTATTAATTAACAATAAACTCAGTGTATATGTACTCCTAAATTTGATGAAAGTGATAAAAAAAAATAGACAGCTCTCTCTCTCTCTTTATTCTGACATTTAACTAATTCAAAAGATATTTCAATATTTATCCAAAACAAAACAAGTTTACTCTAAATTGATGTTGTACAGTAAAAAAATGTTCTTGTGTTTTCCATAAAGTGTATGTAAATATCTGGTTTAAACTGTGAATATACTGCTGTGTATTGAAGTTCCTCTTGTTTTGCATAGGAATATACTGAACAACATACAAAGCACAATATATAAAATAACATCTACCTGAGTTTTTTCTTTGAAAGAAGCCCCTTATATCCATTCTTGTATATCAGTACATTACTGAAACCGATTTATTTAGCCGTGGAGGGTAACAACTGAAAATATGAAATAAACACACATGTAAGCTAAGACTCTCTAAAGAAACAGCACTGTGTTTCGGCTTTTCATTTCACCATTTGCTGATTCACTTGAAGAGCAAGTAACGTAGTATGGGTCAAGTGATCAGTTTGATATCAATATTTCGTGATACACCGTCATATTTACATTATTTGTACAATACGAATGATTTGCTTTGTTACCTGGACGAACTTCAGTTCTCCTCTGTCTGCCTGGCTCAGTGTTGCCAACTCCTCAGTAATGAAAATCGCTATTGGCTGTCCTAAAAGTCGCTAGAAGTCGCCAAATGACGTCATCGCCTAATTTGCATAATTGGTCATGCTAATGTAATTGTAACCTACGTTGTTGGAGAGAGAAATAACATCGTGGAAGAGACATAAAGTGAGTAAAAAATACCCTAAATGCATTTAGAATTTATTTAGAGCTACAAATTAAATTTCTTTTAGCAATTATTGTTTTTTTTAATGTCACAATTCCAACCTTGCACCTTTATCCGGGTTTGGACCGGCAAAAGTGACACGAAATAGGCACTCTGGTGGAGTTACTTTGTGTGCGTGTGTGTGTGTTTATAAGTAGTTTTAAATCTTGTGATCCACAAAACAGCATAACAGTAAAAGAAGAACTGACTGCGTTACAGTCAGTGCGGGAGCAGCGGCTTCGCTCATGCACGATTCATTTGCAGTTTGGACGCATAGGTGTGAACGTCTCCTGCCCTGATAGCAGCTGCGTGAGGACTATCCTCCGCCTGTGAGCCCTTTGGCACGGGCGAGGTGCCCATGGCAGCACCCGCTGCTTGTTGAGAGTAGGAGCGATTCGCGCTTTCACGTCAAAAACTCGTCATAAATAAGTCTCCAATAACACCAGAAAAAGTCGCCAGATTTGTCGCTAGTCGCTTTTTAGAAAAAAAAGTCGCTAAGGGGTCTGAAAACTCGCTAAATATAGCGACAAAGTCGCTAAGTTGGCAACACTGGCCTGGCTCTGTTTCTCCAACAGCGCACCAGCAGGCAGCAGCTGCCCCGCCCCCTCGCTCAGTGAGCTCGGATCATACCAATATCAGGGGGGATTTACGCACAGTCGTAAATTCCCACAGTGTGCACTATGTGCTTCGAATATTGTGTGTAGTTTTTTGTTTTATACAGTTGTCAGCCAGGCATCTAACTATGAAAAAAATACACTCCAAAAGACCCCAGGCTTCTGAAAAAACAACCCAGGCTTAAGCCCAGTAAGCCACCCCCCCGCTCCGCCACTGGCGCGAACGTCTTTGTTTACCCAGGGTTTCTGATTTGGATATATGCGGACAGTGGTTTTGTGATGATATCATCCATGCACTTTCCAATATATCCAATGACAGAGTCTGTGAGTTCATTGATGTTGCCATCAACTGCATCCACAAATATCTGCCAGTCAGTTGTGTCAAAGCAGTCCTGTAGGACCTCCTCAGCCTCACTGTCCCATTTGTAGATGACCCTGGAAGCTGGTTTTTCCTGTTTTAGTCTTTGTCTGTATGCAGGCAGCAGCAGAATGGAACAATGGTCTGCCTTGCCAAAAGCTGGGCGGGGGAGGGGTTTGTAGCACTCTTTGAATGGAGTGTAACAGTGGTCCAGTGTTTGATCACCTCTTGTGGGGAAGGAGATGTGCTGATAGTATTTGGGGAGAACCTTCTTCATGTTGGCTCTGTTGAAGTCTCCCAGCACAATAAAGGCAGCTTCGGGATTTTTGTTCTCAAGTCCAATAATGATGTTATACAGCTCGTCCATAGCCATAGCTTTATCAGCATGTGGGGAATGTAAACAGCTGAAGGAGAACTGAACTGAACTCCCTCGGCAGGTAAAAGGCCTGACTTTAATGGTCAGTAGCTCGAGGCTCTGAGAGCAGTATGTTTTAAAGATACACATCTCTAGCCCACAAAGAGTTAACCATAAATGTTACTAATGTTAGTGAATGAGGCCCAGCTGTAAAGTCACAGCAGTCACACTGTATGTGTCTCATTGTCACTAGAGTTTAGGCTCCATGCATTCAGCTCTAATGCTGAGTCTCTTTTACAAAGATGGAACTGCAGCTAATCATGCTCATGTAGCCAGTTAGTAAAAACCCAAGTCACCGTCAGACACAGCAGACATTTAGTGATAATCTCACTGTATGTGGTCTTTTAGCGCCTCTTAGTGGTGAACATGTGGAGTGGTGTTAGTCTGGGTGACAAGTGTAATTGTTGAGTGAGAGAGACTGAGACTGAATGCTGGTAGCTTAGCCACAGCTCAGGTGGAGAAGCTGAAAAAGAAGGTTTTCTAGTTTGTAAGGGGAAAAAACTGAGAGGCTGGAGAGTAACACAGAGCAGCCATGACAGCTGCTCACACAGTTTAGACAGTTTAGCAACCAATGTTATAGTGAGTTAGCTCCCAGCTAACTAGCACACCAGTTAACTGCAGCCACAAGCTGAAGGACGATTAAATGTAGTGGAGATATCAGGGATGACACTGGTGTGTCTGATTCACTCTTTAGCACTCCGGTCACTCCGGTGTGTCAGCCAGAACACCACTGAAGGCCAAATGATCCCAGCGTGTGGAATAAGGAGCTTAAGGTTCGGTTTGAGGTTTTTTCAAAGCAGCGAACACAAAGAAAGCCTGGCTGTGGTGGACTTCCCATGATGCTCTGCTTTCTTCTCCACTCCCCTCTTTTCACTCCTGATGCTTTTATATGTCACTACTGCATGTCCTTAACTTTTGTCTTCTCTCTCCTTAGTTTGTGTTTTGTTCTTGTCTCTCTGAGCTCATCTCTTCTCTTTCCCCTCACCCTGCAACCAGTCATGGTAGATGCTCCTCCTGGAGCCTGTTTTTACTGGGAGGATCTTTGTGTCAAAGGGAGTTCTTCCTTCTCACCATCACCAAGTGCTGCTCACAGTGGATTGTCTGATGGTTGGGGCTTTCTCTCTAATATTGGACGCTGTTACCTTACACTGTTAAACAGCTTGAGATGACTGTTGTTGTCTGTTGGGAATTGTCACTTATAAATAAAGTTACATCTAATGGATGTAAATGGATAGATGTTATTGTGACAAAGAGAAAATGATTGTTGACAGATGGATTGTTGTTTTGTGTGTCTGCAGTCTGTCAGGCTGTCTGATCACAGAGGAAGGCTGTACTTCTCTGGCCTCAGCTCTGAGCTCCAACCCCTCCCATCTGAGAGAGCTGGACCTGAGCTACAATCATCCAGGGCACTCAGGACTGAAGCTGCTGTCGGCTGGACTGAAGGATCCAGGCTGGAGACTGGACACTCTCAGGTATGGAGAGAATGTCTGATAGAGGAGGAAGAGCTGGAAACATTTCCTGTGTCCTTCACTCACTTCCTGTTTGTTTCCTGCAGATGAGACATAAACAATCACACATGCAGGAGTATTTTCAGGGACAGACACACTAGTCTAGCTGGATAGTACATGGATATTTATGTAGGGGGTCTCCAAGGTGTCTGTTTGCAGGAACATTAATGATAACTGATAAGTCATGTTGAGTTTCATTAAAAGTAGACCTACAGTTAGGTCCATAAATATTTGGACAGAGACAACATTTTGTAACTTTAGATACACTTTATTAGGTCACAGGTGTACTATACCTGAGATAGTGGCCACTGTGTACCTAATAAAGTGTCAGCCATATGTATGTTTCCCATGCTGTATGTCCACAGTGACAGAAGGATGAAACAAGGCTGTGAATCATTTCAGTCTGTGTGTGTCACAAAGAGGCAGACAGGAGCAGCTAACATTTAGAAATGGAAGCTTAAATAATGACAAACTGTACATTCACAGCTGAATTCACAATAAATTTGTTCTCAAACAACAGAATGAGAATGAAATATTGATTCTAACAGGGCCCATAAACAGTATTAGCTTAGCAGCATTAGCTTATCCGAGTTTCCATCATGGTCACACAAATCCTTAGCGAACAAAGTGGCTCACTTAGCATTAGCTTGTTACAAGCTGCTCAAGTTGTTATAAGGAAAGAAAGCAGTATTAGCATTAGCTGCTAATAATTATTCACTCCTAACTAGAGTTAGCCCCTAATGGCAGACTACTTAGCATTAACTCCTGGCATCGTTATAATGCAGGGGAAAAGAGTTACCATTATCGGATAATGCTAATTCACATCAAATTAGCATTAGTTAATAACAACAGCCTTCTTAAAATTAGCTGGTCACATTGTTATAAAGCATTAGCTGCCAACTCGTATTCACCTAAAATTAGCATTAGCCACTAATGGCAGTCTACTTAGCATTAACTCCTCACTAATATAATGCTAATTAACATCAAATTAGCATTAGCTGCTAGCATCAGCCTACCAAGCACTAGCTGCTCACATTGTTAAAGGGAAGGAAAAGAGTTAGCATTATCGGATAATGCTAACTCACATCAAATAGCATTAGCTAATAACAGCAGCCTTCTTAAAATTAGCTGCTCACATTGTTATAATGCAAGGGAAAAGAGTTAGCATTAACGGGTGATGCTAATTCACGTCAAATTAGCATTAGCTAGTAATGGCAGCCTACTTAGCATAACTCCTCACATCGTTATAATGCAAGGGAAAATAGTTAGCATTATTTGATAATGCTAATTCACATCAAATTAGCAATAGTTAATAACGGTAACCTACTCAGCTGCTCACATTGTTAAAATTGAAGGAAAAATAATATAAGCATTAGCTACTCATATTGTTAAAAAGTAAGAAAAACATTGTTAGCATTAGAGGATAAATTAGCATTAGCTAATAACGGCAACCTACTTAGCATTAGCTGCTCACATTTTATAAATCAAGAGAATATGGTATTAGCATTGGTTGCCAATGCTTATTCACCTAAAATTAGCATTAACTTCTTAATGCTAAATGAAGTTAATTAATGCTAAATAGGCTTAGTTGAAGGGAATGTAGTGTTAGCATTAGCTATTGATATTGTTATAAAGCAAGAAAATATGGTATTAGCATTAGCTACTAATGCTTATTCACTTCAAATTAGCATTAGTTAATAACGGTAGACTTCGTATCATTAACTGCTGTCATTCTTACAAAGCAAAGGAAAGCGGTATGAGCATTAACTGCTAATGCTTATTCACCTAAAATTAGAATTAGCCACTAATGGCGTCCTATTTAGCATTAACTCTTCACATACTTGGGGAAAAGTTAAAATTGAATGAAAAATAGTGCTCACATTAGCTACTCATATTGTTAAAAAGTACGAAAAAACATTGTTAGCATAAGCGGGTAACTCACCTCAAATTAGTATTACCTAATAACGGCAACCTACTTAGCATTAGCTGGTCACATTGTTATCAAGCAGGGAAATATAAGATAAGATAAGATAACTCTTTATTGTCATTGCACAGTCATACATAGTACAATAGTACAATGAAATTGGAAAACTGTCCTATGTCGGCACTACATATAACACAACACGACACGATATGACACATCTGGCATAACACAAACAACACAACACAGTATAATAACTTAGTAATAAAAAAGAAGAATAAGTGTATTTGTATTGCACACTGTTATTATTGCACATTAATTATTATTGCACCTTGTTATAAATATAAATATTATTATTGTTACTGTTTTTACCGTTGTTACCTCCCCTCCCAAAAAGTCCAGGTAGGTAGCCAGTCAGGTCAGCTATTTGCATTGATTAAGGCTATTGCCCTGTTGTAAAAGCTGTCCTTGAGTCTATTTGTTCGGGACCTCAGCAGCCTGAACCTCCTGCCAGACGGCAGCAGTTTAAACACCCGGTGTCCTGGGTGTGTACAGTCCCGTAGGATGCTGCGTGCCCTCTTGAGACAGCGAGTGCTGTACAGGTCCTTCAGGGAGGGAAGAGGATGTCCAGTGATTTTTTGGGCCATATTGATGACCCTCTGGAGTGCCTTTCTGTGTGCTGTGGTGCAGCTGGAGAACCACACACTGATGCAATATGTCAGCACACTTTCAATGGAGCAGCAGTAGAAGACGGTCAGCAGCTCCTTCTTCAGGTCCATTTTCTGAGGATTCTCAGAAAGTGGAGGCAGCTGTTGGGCCTTCTTTGAAACCGCAGAGGTGTTAGAGCTCCATTGGAGGTCTGTGTCTATGTGCACACCCAGAAACTTGAAACTGGAGACCCTTTCCACACACTCTCCGTTGATGCCGATAGGCTGCAGCTCAGACTTCCTCCTTCTGAAATCAACTACCAGTTCTTTTGTCTTGGTGGTATTGAGGTCCAGGTTGTTATCTACACACCAATCTGACAGCCTCTGAACTTCAGCTCTGCGCGCCGTCTCATCTCCCCAGAGATGAGCCCCCCACCAGTGGTATCATCTGCAAACTTGATGACTGCGTTGTCTGGGTGGGTACTAACACAGTCATGTGTGTACAGAGTGTACAGTGGGGACTCAGTACACAGCCTTGTGGAGAGCGGTGTTGCGCTGAGGGCTGAGGAAAGATGAGGCCCCACTCTAACTCTCTGTACACGGTCTGAGAGGAAGTCTCTGATCCAGCAGCAGGTGGTAGAAGGAAGTCCGATTTCCAACAGTTTAACTATTAGTCTGTCCGGGAGTATCGTATTGAAAGCAGAGCTAAAGTCAACAAAAGAGCAGCCTGGCGTAACAGCCCTGCACTTGAGGTGAGAGATGGTGGTGTGGGCGTTGTAGCAATGGCATCTTCAGTTGATCTGTTAGCTCTGTATGCAAACTGGGCGGGTCGAGTGTGGGTGGCAAGCAGGACATGATGTGACATGTGGGCTGCTGCTGTCCGATGTTTTTGCTGCTGCTGCCTCTGGTCCCTTCACCTCAAAGCATGCGAAGAAGTGGTTCAGCTCCTCCGCAAGCACCGCGTTACCCTCAGTCAACGTGGTATTGCAAGGTTTGTAGTTGGTTAAGTGCTGAACTCCCTGCCATACCTGTCGTGAGTTGTTGTTGCTGAAGTATGTGAAATATGGTATTAGCATTAGCTGCCAAGTCCTGTTCACCTAAAATTAGCATTAGCAACTAATAGTAGTCTACTTAGCATTAACTCCTCACTAATATAATGCTAATTCATATCAAGTTAGCACTAGCTGCTAACATCAGCCTACCTAGCACTAGCTGCTCACATTGTTAAAGGGAAGAAAGCGATATTAACATTAGCTGGTAATAATTATTCACCCCTAATTAGAATTAGCCGCTAATGGCAGCATACTTAGCATTGACTCCTCACATCGTTATAATGCAAGTGAAAAGTGTTAGCATTACCGGATAATGCTAACTCGCATTACATTAGCATTAGCTAATAACAGCAGTCTACTTAGCAGTAGCTGCTCACATTGTTATAAAGCAAAGGAAAACGATATGAGCATTAGGTTCTAATGCGTATTTGCCTTGAATTAGTTGTAGGTGCTAATGGCGGCCTACTTAGCATTAGCAGCTCAGATTGTTGTAATGGTGGGGAAAAGAGTGTTAGCATTAGCCGTTCACATTGTTATAAAGGGAAATAGTGTTAGCATTAGCTACTCACATTGTTAAAAAGTAAGGGAAAACAGTGTTAGCATTAGCGCATAATGCTAATTCAAATCAAATTAGCATTAGCTGCTAACATCAGCCTACATAGCACTAGCTGCTCACATTGTTAAAAAGGAAGGGACTGGGCCCCGGTCCGGATGGGCCTGGGCCCCCTTTCCCTGGCGGGTTGCAGAGTATGGGGGTGCCTACTGGGGTCAGCGGGGGAGCTGGCCCCAGGGGAATCACTGCCCTCCTTCCTTCCCTCCCCATCTCCAGCTGCCTCCCTCTTCTCGCTCCACCACAGTCACCCACACATGCAGGGCCTTGGGGTAGGGGTGTGTCACCAGGGTGCAGGGGAGGCATCCCCCCCCTCTGTCCCCTTCTGGCTGCCTCTGCCTCAATTTTATCCCACAACTTAGACATTCACATTACTCACACTCTCATTACACATACATATAGGATCTTGGGGTGGGCACGCCACACAGAATCAAATTACCATCAGGGTGTACACCTCACCCCTGGCGTCGTTGCCCACCTCTCAATTTTAAATACAGGTAGACATTGAGGGCTAGCAGGAGGGGCTATGCGCCTACCTGCTGCTCTGGCAGGTGGCTCCATGCCCTCCTGGGTTTTAAATGCACCTTAGAACACACATACATCAACACTACATATGAGCGGGTGGAGGGAGGTTTGAGTCTTCACACACCCCGTTCTCTGCGGCCTGCTGGAGGCGGGGGCTAGGAGGAGGAGTTGGCCGTCCGACTGGGGTCTGGAATGTGGGGCCTCCCTGCTGCTGAGTCGGGCGGTCTGCTTCTCCCCACCGCGGGAAAAGGGTAACACCACCTGGGTCTGGGTGCAGTTTCCCCTCCAGGGGCAAGGGTACCGGACCCGGTTCTTAAATGCGCTTGGGAGAGTGATTGTGTGTACAGCGTCTCTTTATGTCTGTCTCGCGTTGGTTGAGTGTGGAATAATTGCCTATGAGAGCATGAGGGTGGGAATGGATGTTTGTATCTGTGCGTGCCTGTATGTCTGTGTCTATATGTCAGGTTGGGTATCAGGCGCCACCTCTCTGGGGACATCTCAGGCCCTCAAGGTTTGAGGCCTATCTCCCCACCACTTCCCCTGCTGGTGGCGGCAGCCCTCAGACATCGGTGCGTTGGTGGTTCTCTGTGTCGGGGTGGCGCCCAGGTACACACCGGCTCACTCCTTGGCGGCTGCTTATCGGGGCCTGGAGCCTGGGGCTCGCTCGGGCCCGCCGGAGGCGGGGTGCCCTCGGCCTCTCGGCCGGGGCTCGGTCACTCAGGCACAGCTGGCTGCCGGCGGAGCTCACAGACACGTCACTGCAACCCCCTGGCTTCTGCTCGCGGCTGCTGGTGACCCCTCATCTGGGACTCTCCTCAGCTCTTTCTGGGATAGTGCGTGGCTGCCCTCTGTTGGTCTTCCTTGGTCTCTTGTGTTCTGGGGGCCTCTGGATGTCTGGGTTTGATCTCCTCCATACCTGCTTCATGCCCTGGAGGTCGGGGCAGTGGCCCCCCACCCTCTAGCAGATCATTACATGAAGGAACCTTTTTTAAAAACAAGCGCGTTCATGCTCACAGGTGTACACGGGTGATCACACACAAACTACACCCTTTTTGGCTCCTATCTCAAAGCACACTGTGCGCTGTCGATCTTCGTGCTGCACAATAATGTTTAATATTTAGTATTTACTGTCATATTCCATAGATCATTGTGATGTTGTTTATTACTCTCGTTTTCTTCTGCTTGCTTTCTCTTTTCTCAACAGGTGATCAGATGATCGATATATGTATTTTTTGTCTGCTTATTCTGTTGGTTTTGGTTTTGCCCTTTTCCCGTCCCTCTTCCCGCTGTTTTCTTTCCCTCTTTCTTTCTCCCTTTCTTTCCCCAGTTAAGTCTGTCCCGTATATAGAGGGAAAACTAAAAAAAAAAAAAAAAAAAAAAAAAAGGAAGGAAAGTGATATTAGCATTAGCTGGTAATAATTATTCACCTGTAATTAGAATTAGCTGCTAATGGCAGCCTATTTAACATTAACTCCTCTCATTGTTATAATGTAACAATGTGTAACAGTAGTGTTTACAGCGGGAAGAATGGTAAAACGGCGTTTTCTACGGACAGCGCTAGCAAACACTCTCCGCTTGCGAGTGAAAAAAGAAAAAGAAAAAACACCCCTTCCCTATTGGTGTTAGAGTTTACCATGTCAGCCAATCAAAAAAAATGATATGGCATCATGTGGCACTTGGTTGTTTAGGGAGAAGGGGAAGTTTTAGTAGTGACACCACCCTTGACGGAAGAGGCGGCGAAAGAAATATAGAGAGCAAGTTTTCATATGTGAGACATTAGTGACGTTTAGCATGTTTGGAGGCTATAGTTAGTGTGTTGTGTAGTTATTGTTTTGTATTGTGTGTCAGTTAGACTGCTGAATTTCATATTTGCTCTAAAAAAGCCACCAAAGGCAGATTCCAGTGTAAACGCTATTCCCACATGGAAAACAGGAGTGATACACCTCCTGCTGTCAGACCTGCAAGGTTTAAGCTTGTGGTGTTCTCCTCTGTCTTATACTGAACACAAACTATCTTTTTTGGACTGGCACAAATAATTTGTGTGCCTTCTTATTTGATGCAGCACACCTGATTGTTCTGTAAATAGATTTAAATGGTTATATAAAAAGCGCCTGAGGCCTTGGCTGCATTTTAGGTAAATAGTACCATATAACTTTGTTGTTTGCAAAACTTGTGCATAATTTTTAGAAAAGTTCAATTTCTATTTGCATTTCAAGTTATGAAAATGATTCGTTAAACATGTTTGTGGGTTCTACAGTACAAAATATAACTTTTTTCTACTCGGATTTTGAATTTATTGTCTGAATTTAGATCAATTGTGCTAATATAGTATGCCAAAATGAAAAAATAACTCAAATTTTAGTTATTTGAGGTTGTGCAGCACTAACCTGTGTTGTTTTTAAATGTGCTGATAAATAAATGTAGATTTCTTTGAATAAAACAGTGGAGCCGAGCTTTGAGCTCAGTGTGTAACAGTCTGTGTATGAGAGCCATGTAATGTCCATGTGTGCATGCTGACTGTGCTGCTCTGACCCCCCTCCTCCTTTCAGGGTGGAGCCTGCTGGAGTCCGATGGTTGACACCAGGTCTGAGGAAGTGTAAGTGTGTTTTTAATAGGATTCATGAAAACAAAGCAGCACACATTCAACCATCTTCATCATTCTGATGTCAGGAGTCATCATCAAAGTGTCAATCAATGAACAGATGATGGATCAATAACTGCAGCTGGATTGTGTTTGTTCTCTCCATCAGATTCCTGTCAACTCACAATCGACACAAACACAGTACACACAAAGCTCCAACTGTCTGACAACATCAGGAAGGTGACACATGTGTGGGAGGTTCAGTCATATCCTGATCATCCAGACAGATTTGATGTTTATCCTCAGCTGCTGTGTAGAAATGGTCTGACTGGTCGCTGTTACTGGGAGGTCAGTGGAAAGGAAGCGTTTATATATCAGTGAGTTACAGAAGAATCAGAAGGAAAGGAGGCAGTTATGAGTGTGTGTTTGGATACAATGATCAGTCCTGGAGTCTGAACTGCTCTGATTATGGTCCTCGTTCTGTCTGGCACAATAGCAGAGAAACATCCATCTCCTCCTCCTCCTCTGTCTCTAACAGAGCAGCAGTGTATGTGGACTGTCCTGCTGGCACTCTGTCCTTCTACAGAGTCTCCTCTGACTCTCTGATCCACCTCCACACCTTCAACACCACATTCACTCAAACTCTTTATCCTGGGTTTAGGTTCAGTCCTGGTTCCTCGGTGTCCCTGTGCTGAGTGTAAAGAGTGTCTCCTGTTAGAGAAACACTCTGACTGTTGAACAGATAGTTCAGTCTGTACATGTCTGTCTCTTTCACTCACAAACACGTTTTCACATTCATGGATTCAATCAGTTGATGTTTGAAACTCTTCTAAATGATTCCTTGTAAACTTCTTCCTCTTCAGTCACAAACAAACAGGAAGTGATGTCACATGTGTTCCTGTCCACACAGCAGAATGAGTCTATTGCTGACAGTGATGTACAAACAGAGTGAGCATTTCTGAGGCCAAAATAAACTGAGTAGTTCACTGAATGAACACTGTGAGCTCAGTTCCTTCATCATTAGTATGGATTATATATGTATATGTATTATATTAGTATCATATATATCAGGTGCTGCTGGTTTCAGTCATTGTGCAAATGTGCTGTTTGTAAGTAAGTTGTAAAGCTGCAGTCAGCTGAGACTGAAGAAGTCACCTGATCAGTGAGCAAACGTTTCTGAAAACGTCCAGATGAACAGAATCAACCTTTTGGGATCAGCCAGCAATGCAGCATCATTGTTGTTCAGGTTCAGAGGTTTGCAGGAATAAACTGGTGGAATGTCATCTGAATTTCAGCAGCGGGACCACTGCTCCCTCTGGCCTCAGCCTATAAAAGCCCCCTTCTCCAATACCGCTGTTCTCATTTTCATGCGAACACTCCTCATCGTCAGACACCTCGCAAATCCTAAGAGCTTGATTCCTACTCACTAGGGCTGGGACAATGCTTTGGCGTGTCGATTACATCGGCCAGCGTAAAATACGTCGACATAAAAAAATCTGCGTCGATGCGTCGTCACTTTCAAAAAGACATGGTGGCAGCGGTGGCGGCAACATGAGTGAGGCAGTCGACTTAAACCACTCCACCCGAACACGCAGTTCTACAGTATGGGGATATTTTAATGCACCACCTGCTAAGCGTGGCCGTCGTGGACACTATTACAACATTGTTAAAGTGCTTGCAAAAGCAAAATGACAACAAACTCTTGATTTGTCAAATTTAATGTCTTTCATCCTATTTGAGCGCTGTTTTTATCGTAATGCTTCTCCAGCTTGATCTTATAGGACAAAGTTATGGCATCTAATGACTAGAAAGCAGTGCACCAGTAAAGGTGCCATCAGCTATAGCTGTTTAAGCGTTATTTTTGGCGTTATCTTTTGCATCCATCACCACGGCTACATATCATATGTTCAACATTGGTGATTTTCATTAATCTCTTACTGTTATGCTATGAAAGCACATGGCATAACAGTGTGTGTGTATATATATATATATATATATATATATAACAACCAGATCCTTATCAAATTATTTTGATATTATGCTTTCCATATAATTATTTTGTAATTATTCGAATTCATCTGTGTGCTGTGTGTGATTTATGATTTCAGGAACAAACAGAAAAGTCTGGAGGACTACTTTCAGAGAAAAGTACACCATGCACCCCCAGGAGGTGGCTGTACTTACCGAGGCGTTTATCTATTATTTTAAAAGACATGAGACCACTTGCTGTGTTTGAGGGTGAGGATTCAAAGAAATGCTGACCACTTTCCAACCAGGTTACACTCTGCCTCATTTACAAGCATGATGGAGAAAGTATGAAACTCCAGTGGAGAAACTAAGGAATGAACTAAAAAAGCCACATCCAAAATCTCCCTTACCACTGATGCTTGGACAAGTCTGGTCACAGAGTCCTACTTAGGGGTAACTTGTCATTTCATTAATGACAATTGGGATCTTCACTCCTTCAATTTAGCAACACTGCCAGTTGAAGAGTGCCACACTGCAGAAAACCTTGCCTCCTGGTTGGAGAAGGTGGCAGAAAAATTCCACATTTCCTTGCATAATGTCCTTGCCATTGTGCATGATACTGCAAAGTAACATAGTTGCAGCTCTCCACATCCTGAAAAGAAGTTTGGGTGGTGTCCTATCGATTGTGCCGGGCATACACTGCAACTGGTTGTAAACCATGCACTGAAAGACCCCAAGATTGATAAGGCACTATCAGCTGCACGGGCCTTGTAAAGCACATCAGGAAAACTGAGCCAGCTAGCACCAAACTTAAGCAGAAGCAAAAACAGATGGGTACAGCTGAGCATAAACTAATCAGGATGTCGCTGTCAGATGGAACAGTTCATATTACATGATTGAACGTCTGCTGGAACAGAGATGGCCAGTGGTTGCGACGCTTTCAGATCCAAAAGTCACACAGCGTGGGAAACAGTACGTAGATCTGAAAAGTGATCAGTGGATTCTTCTGGATGAATTAAAGGAGGTGCTCAAGCCTTATGAGCAAGCCACTAATGTTCTTAGTGGCCAGTCTTATCACAGTCTCTGTTCTTCCCCCTGCTGAAAGGTCTCCTGAAATCCACCCAAAACAAATCATTTGATTCTGCCGCAGTGAACTCTTTCCAGAACTGTGCAGAAGAGGAAATCTTGTATAGGTGTAGCCAGAAGTATCTGCATTTCAAGCAGATGGAAAAAATGTGTCACTCATTGCTGCTGCCCTCGATCCACGTTTTCGTAAACTGAAATTCCTTTCTCCAGAAGATGCTCTGAAACTGCAAGTAACAGTACAGAGGAGACACTTGATCTCAAAGGGCAGAGACCACAGTTACAGCAGGAACATGTGGGACAGGAAGCCTCAGCGAGTCCCCCGACGAAGAAGAGGTCTGTGTTGGACACTTTGTTGGGTACAGATTCTGAGAAGGAAGATTGTAATGAAAACACTGACCAGGGTGGGGATGGAGAAAATGAGGCAGTGAGGAAAGAAGCACTGTTGTATTTTGGGAAGCCCTATTCAAGGGATAATGACCCCCTTAAAAACAGAAGATTGTAGTACAATGTTATTGTGGATTTTGTTTTGTGAATGAAGAGCACTTTTGGCAGAAAGCAAAGTGAATGTTACATTTTGTTTGTTTAAAGACACCATTGTTGCTATTTATTTGAAATGTTTTGTTAACTTTTCCTTAATTTTATATATGTTTGCACATTTAATTTCTTGTTAAATGCTATCTCTATTGTATTGATTGTACGACCTCTACAACTTTATTTTGCAAATTTTTTTTTTTTTATTAAAGGTCTTCAAATGAAGAAATTTGTGTTTTTCATTGATATACATAAATTAGTAAATGTGAAATTGCTATACAAGTCAAATAATGGGGAAAAAATCGTTAGTCGAATCGAATCGAAATTGAATCGGATTGAAAAATTAATCATTAGATTAATCGATGCATCGAAAAATTAATCGCTAGATTCATCGATTAGGAAAATAATCGTTTTGCCCAGCCTACTACTCAACCTTGACTCATCACCATGAATTCCCGTCCCTCAGCCCATCGGACCACGACCTCACTCCTTCTCCGCCTGATTTTCCCCTAGCAGCTCAGGATCCACGATCTGATCTTCCTAGTGGAGCCGCCCGTGAGTGCCCTACTACAACCCGGCCCGTCCGGCGCGCCTTCAACAACCCGTCCTCGCCCGGCGCGGCCGTCAGCTCTGCCATTCGCATTCCCCAACGACTCCAGCTGTTCCTTGTCTCAGCGCCGCTATCTTCACTGATGCTCCTCTTGTGGCGGCAGCCATTCCGCCCGCATGCCCCACATCCCCACCAAGCCACGGCTAGCTCCCTCAGCCTCTACACCCATCCACATTCCAGCACTAAAGTCACCTTACAAAATCACCCTAACCCAAACCGTCAACTTCTTAATAGAAGGTTTCTTGGAGGACTTCCACCCAGGGATCATCGCCCAGCCTTTGGTTACTTGCATTTGCAATAACCTGCAGTCAGCACTCAAAGACCCAGAAACCGTCGACAGCCTGCTCGCCAAGGAAGTCAGGGAGGGTTTCATGATCGGACCCTTCCCCGAACCTCCCTTCCCTCTCTTTCGCATCAACCCTCCGAGCATCGCCACCAGGAAATATTCAGGAAAAAAGCACATAATCATCTATCTTTCTGCTCCCCCGGCGGTCAGATTCCAAGCATAAATAGCCTCATTCCCAGCGACGACTACTCTCTCAAGTACTCAACAGTGAACCATGCCATCTCTCTCATTAAACTCACCAGCAGAGGCGCATGGCTCTCTAAAGCTGACATCACAAGTGCCTTCAAGGTCTTGCCGATTCACCCCGACTTCTGGCACCTGTTCGGAGTCAAGTGGAGGGACGCCTATTATTTCGCCGTCAGACTGACCCGGTTGCAAAAGCAGCCCCAAGCTCTTTGATTCACTCTCCGAAGCTCTATGTTGGATCCTCTCTAACAACCATAACCTGCCGTTTTCGGTTCACCTCCTCGACGACTTCCTAGTCATCTCCCCTCACACGCCACCACCAGCTCACGGATTATCCACTCTGAGGTTAGTCTTCTCCAAACTCGGCGTTCTTTGTCGGAAGAGAAAACAGAGGGACCTTCGACATCCCTGGAGTTCCTCGGGATAACTCTCGACACTGAACGTTTCCAGGCCTCCCTGCCCACCGAAAAGCTCGATCGCATCACCCTTCTCCTCCAAAACTTTCTTCTCGCTCCCACTTGCTCTAAACGACAGCTGCTCTCCCTGTTGGGACACTTAAACTTCGCTCTATGCATCATCCCTCAAGGGTGCTCCTTCATCTCTCACTTGCTTTCACTCGCTGCATCTAAACCGTCACTCCTCGACTCCATCACGCTGGACAGCTCTTCCAGGGCCGAACTGCGTCTCTGGCAACTTCTGCTCACCAACTGGAAGGACATCACCTTCTTCTACAACGATCGGCTTTCCCACCCCGATGGCGTTCAGCTCTTCACAGATGCCACCCCTTCTGTCGGCTTTGGGGGCTATTACGGCCGAAGGTGGTTCTCTTCAGCTTGGCCTCCCGAGTTCCGTAAATATATCCACGATCGGTTCCTGCCTTCATCAGCTGTTTACGAAATCTACCCGGTAGTCATCGCAGCCTTACTGTGGGGCCACGAATGGTCAAAAAAATCCATCCTCATTCGGTCCAACAACTTCGCCGTAGTCGACATTATCAACAAAGGCCGAAGCAACTCTCCTTCCATCATGCCCTTCATGGGGCGGCTCACGTTGCTATCAGTCACCCATCAGTTCCTATTTAGAGCAGAACACATTCCAGGCCACTTCAATTCCATTGCCGACTCTCTGTCTCGCATCTCCCCAGACATTCAGAGCCTTGGCGCCCCATGAAGGCAGCTGCGACCCCAGTTCCTCCATTTTCAGCCACGGCGTTCGAGATCTAAACCCCTCATCGCCAGAACTCATCAGCATCTCCCAAGCGATTTTAAATAGCTTAAGTAGCAAGCTTCCGTTCATTGCATCAAAACTCCAACCTGCCCTTCCCGTCATTCGACATTGCAACAGTTTCCAGCTTCATTTCCATGTCTTCCGGTCCCAGAGCATCAAAATTCCCTCCATAAAGCGGCATCAATTTCCTTGCCAAACTGCTCACAGGTTCACCATACCCAAACATTACGTCATTCCAGATATCACTACTCATCAAAAGTCTCCAACGTCAGTCACCTGCCATGACCCTACACCGCTTACCCCTAACTTCAGATCTTCTGCATCGCTGCATCTCTACCCTCCGGCTGAAGTATAGCGACTACTTCCTGGCACACACACTCGAAGCCATGTTCCTGCTCGCCTCTTCAGCCTTACGCTGTTCCGAATTCACCCCCTCATCCTCGAAGTTCCATCCGACTCTGAAGACTGCTTCATTTTCATCCTCAAACGAAGCAAACCAATCAATCGGGCAGCACCACGCCTACATACTACTTCAAAATAAACTCTCCTTTAAGACCCTTCAAACGACTAACCCTTTACCTCAACCTCAGGAAATCTCAGCACACCTTACCTTCAGATCCTCCGTTCATCACCAAATCTGGCCACGCCCCAATCAGGACATGGCCCCTCTCACACTTTCGCCAAGCGCCCTCGTCTTCCGGGATTCCTCCAAATCACTTCCCTGGCCATCCCTTCCTCACCGGTGTCGCGACTTCTGCCTCCCACAAAGGAATCCCTGACCACTCATTCAAGCTCCTGGGTCGATGGTCATCACAAGCCTACCTGGTATACATTCACAACATTCTCCAAAACCTCCGTTATGCCCAGTCTTTGCTCCTGCAGGGGATGCCATCTTTGGGGGTTCTGCCCGGCCCGAGAGCCGTCGCCAGTCCCCTTCAAGGCCTTCCCCAAACCGCAGCACTAATCACACTTCCTCATCCCTCATTGCTCATCGTTACCAAGGGAGTGGTCCCTGCCAGTGAAATGACCATAAACAGCTGCAAAATCCAATAAAAATACCAGCTGGAGTTCAGGTGCATTTGAAGAAGTCAAAGAAAAGTAATGATGGCAAAGGGCGATGTTTTCTTCCAAAGAACTGAAAACATGGTCGACGTCTCATTAGAAGAATAATTTGGACATTTGTGAGGAACTCTAACCAAGAAACCAAAACAAGAAAGCAACGTCACACAGATCCAACAGACAGTTTCCATGACTGGAAGTGTTCAGTGTAAAAATCCTACATTGCATTATTGCATCCTCTCACCACAGGAGGTGCTGTTGTTGCAACTGATTGCTGATCAGCTGTTCTCTGATGATCTGATTGATACTGTGAATAACGGGACTCACTGAACTCTGTGACACAGTGAAGATTACAGAGTTTAACTTCAACATCTGACTGACGTCACACAGACAGAAGGATGAACCAGTGAGGCACAGAACACAGTTACTGGAGATACTGGATCAGCTCCATGTGAACCTCTGATGGTGATGGAGAAGCTGCTGACCCAGAGAAACATCAGGACATGATAGATGGAGCATCAGGACACTGTTTCAGTCTGACTGACAGAGAAACCTGTAGCTGTATCTACATGTGAGGCAGAGGCCACACAAGCAGGTTTCTATGTTTCACAGTGACTGAGATCTTCAGTGGGGGTGGACATGCTCCTGTACAGACCTCTGAGGAGAACCAGGGTGCAGTCAAAGAGTCCAGTTTGTCCTCACAGATGTCAACATGTGGTTTCATCAGGTCTGCTGTCAGCTAGCAGGCTCACATCAGAATCACTGTTCCTGAAAAACACAGTCTGTGTGACATCATCGGTCAGCTCATCGTCCCAGATCTGAATGGTTTCTGTCTCTACTGAGGAAGTCAGAGAATCTCACTGAGGTGTGGTTCAGGTCTGAGTGACCTGTGGAGGGACAGGTTTAAACAGTCCACAGGTCTCACGTCCTGCTCAGTCTGGTAGCAGATACCTCGTATTGTTCCAGATGTGCTGACATCACCACCAGCAGCAGCAGCAGCACAGCTGTGTGATCGATGAATCTCAGTTATTGATCCAACACACAGTAAATACAAAGATCAGGATTTATGAGAGTAATCATTATGAGTCTGAACACATGATCGCTGAATGTTAGTCTCCACAATAATAAGCTAACACAAGCAAACACAGCTTTCAGCTCTTATATTGAAACTTCTTTAGAGAGCTGTGATGTGGCGTGCCTGGCTCTGAGGCACTTGGGTCAGCCTCTGTTGTTTAGAAGTGTTACAGACTGTGAATGACACAGACCTGTCAGTTTCATGTTTGTCTGTAACACAGCTCAGGGCTCCATGCTGAGCGCATCCATCCAGTGTTATTGATCCAGGACTAATACCAGCATTGGGATCAATACTACAATACACAATCACATGTGTCCACGTGATGGATTTGACCAGCTTTATTCATTAATGATCAATCAACTTATTTACTGCATCTGAGTCCAGCTTCATTTAAATGATCCAACCCATGAAAATGACATCAGTCCTACAGAAGCACTTAATGCTGACAGGAAGTCATTTATTAAGGTGGAATAACACAGAGAGACACAACCACTCACAGTTAACCTGACCCCACTAACTGCATGTGTTTGGACTGTGGGAGGAAGCGGAGTACCGGAGGGGCCACACAAACACGGGAGAACATGAAGCTCAGCACTGAAACAAAGATGGTGGATTTGACCTCAGGACCATGTGCGTAATTTCCAGGGGGGTTACGGGGGTCATGACCCCCCAATAATCAGATCCAGCCAATATAATTTCATCATTCCAGTTTATAAAATTATGAATTATCTTGCATAAAAAGCTTGTTGATTTTTTTTAATCATTTAATAGATTTTCTTTCTTTGCCAGCAAAATAGTTTCATGTTTAATCATCTAGTAATGTAACCCCCCGCCCCCTTCACTGCATACTTGGTATTACCCAACTGGCTTTCTCTACCAAACCTTCACTATTTGCTGTATGTTTGTTAGCCCAGTCACTGGTGCTAACTAAATGCTTGCTAACTGAACTGTGGAGACATCAGACATGAAAAGAGGCGGACAGGCAACACTATTTAATTGTTGGTCGAGACCAGCCGCTTGTACAAAGAAAAAAAGTCCGACCCAAAGGAGGTAAATACCTGTGTTGTTAAGTTAGCTGATGATTAGTTGACTGGAGTTGGTTAGTTAGTTGTTTGATTGCCAGCCGAGCCTCCTGTGAGGAAAATCCAGAGGCTGCCAGTGATGTAGCCGACTGTCTAGGATCACTGTCAGTTTCACTGAATTGTAACCAAGTCGCTGTTTGCTACAATACAGTCTGCGTGTTAGCATCTTTTAGCCATCTGCCATCCCTCCTGCTTAACTCTGTCATTGACAGCTAGCTGCTAATGGTTAGTTCAGAGCATAGACAGTAAGGTTCAGACTCCACTCATTTCCAGCACTCACACCTGCACACACAGACCTACGGTGAATGACGCTGCATGTTTGTAGGCTTGTTAGTTACAAAAGATGGAGTCTATGACTGAAACGCTGAGTTTAACAGAAACATCTGGTTAGCTGTTCTTTAGCTTATCTGCAAAAAAATCTGAAATACTGAATGTAAAATAATTGCAATGTAAGAAAAAGGAAATATTTGCTCTGTTTGTTGGCGTCTGCCACCATAAATCACTGCAAACTTTGATGTTAACAAGGATGTCCTACATTTAGCTTGTTGATTAGCTACAATCACAGCATTATAGTGGCCACTGAAAACTCCTTTCTTGACACAATCAAATGATGAAATAATAAAAGTTTTCCTCAGAAACATTTCAAGGTGTTATAACAAGGAAATTGGTGATTATACCCAGGAAAGGCAAAAGGTGTTTCAAATGCTTTCCAGCTTCTTGGTAAGGAACATGCATTCTCCAAAACCATGTGAATATCCACCTCTGTCAAACCATTTAAACATTAACTGAGCTTTTTATATCAGGTACAAGAGGTTTGCAGAGCAGGTGATCGAAGAGGGACACAAGGAAGCAGAGATGAGGAGAGAGGAGGCAAAGAGGAGGTGCAGAGGAGAGTGAAGGAGGTGACAGAGGAGGTGCAGAGGAGAGTGAAGGTGGTGACAGAGGAGGTGCAGAGCTTGGGCAGGAGAAAGGAGGAGGTGACAGTGGGTCAGATGAGCAAGAGAGAAAGGCTGCACATGGATGAGCAGGTAACATAAAAACAACACTAATAATTGTGCGTGCAAACACACACTGTCAGAACACTGAACTGATCTGTGTTTGGTTCACAACAGTCACACTAATGAGCAGGTGAGAATGCAACGATATATTCAGCCACTTTTTATTTAACAATGTCAATAATGTTGTTAATATGTGCAACACAATCATGTAATATATTGTTCCTGGTGTGAGTGCAGTGATGTAAATGATTGAATATATCCATAAATCAGCAGAGTCAGCATGTGCACTGCAAAAACCCACCTCCTTAATACTAGAAAAATACACTTATTTTTAGTGAAGATTTGCTTAAAACAAGTGAAATTATCTGCCAGTGGGATAAGTGTTTTTTTCTTATTAAGATTTCTTGAAATAAGAACAATATCTAGATTTAAATAAAGCTAAAAATAAGTCTTTTACACTCATTCCAGGCAACAAATCAGAACATTGAAACTTAAAATAAGCTTTAACCACTTATTGTAAGCCACAAATAAGATAATAAAGCTAAAAATAAGTCTTTTACACTTATTCCAGGCAACAAATCAGAACAATTGAAACTTAAAATAAGCTTTAACCACTTATTGTAGGCCACAAATAAAGATAATAAAGCTAAAAATAAGTCTTTTACACTTATTCCAGGCAACAAATCAGAACATTGAAACTTAAAATAAGCTTTAACCACTTATTGTAGCCCACAAATAAAGATAATAAAGCTAAAAATAAGTCTTTTACACTTATTCCAGGCAACCAATCATGGCTTGAAACCTAAACATAAGCTTTAACCACTTGTTCTAAGTAAAATGTTGAAGAAATTAAATCTGAAAATAGGTATAAAACACTTATTCTAACGAACAAATCAAGGCAAATAATCTAAAAACTAGTACATTAAATCAATTTAAAGATATTTCTTCTTTTTAAATTTAGGTAAACACTACTTTAAGATTATATTGCTGATTAAGGACAAAACAAAATTGAAACAGAGCATAAGTGTCCATCTTTATTTGTCCACTTTAACAATAACCTGTAGATAATAAAGATACAATTGAACAGTACAGGTCCGACATTATGAGTTTGTTTAAGTGGTTTCAACATTTCAACAGTCTTAGAGGTTTCGCCATTGCCCCATTAAAATTGACGAGTGACATAGGAAGACCACAAAGATTCAAATTTCTTCCGAATGACACCAAATACCACAAAACTTGTCTGGGTGAGTAAATGAACATTTTCCATTTTAGAAATAAGACCCAGATTGAAAAAACAAAAACAAAACAAGTGCCCTCTCATAATCTTATCTGAAATTTACACACTACTTTCCAATAAATGCATGCCATTCTGCCAGGGCTTTTCTGTAAGATGATGTAGTGTCATGCTCATGAATGGCATCCTGGAGAACTTCTGTCTGAATGACAGACAGCAGGGTTGCCACGCATTTGGGGTAAGTCAGATGGAGTGCATAAAAGTATGCCATCACATATATCATAGCCTCACCAAGTTTTTCTTTGTCAAATGTTGTAACTGGTAAATTACCAACAGCAATGACACACTTGCATCCATCGAACATCACTACTGGACATGACAAGCCTCGTTTCTGGAGGACAGCATCTGGATCTTCTGTAGGCTGCAAGACATGACAGAAAAGACACACAAAAGACATGACAGTTAACATCTTATGTTAATTGTATGTTTTTTTTGCTGGGATTTGGTCATAACGTCGGAGACGTCATTATCTTGTTCTTTGTTGGTTACACACATTTTATAGTAGTTTTGACCTATGGTTTATCAGTGTCAAGCGACTCCTTATGTGACCACACTCGTGTACACTAAATACGTTAGAAATTAATGAAAACAATAAATTATAGATTTAAGTCTTTCGGCTGAAACCGAAAAAGCATTTTTGAGTCATGTTTGACCGAAAAATTTCGTTTGCCAAATTTTCTGTAGATCTTTATAAGCAAATTTTACAAAACTTACCTTCAGGACATGTAGAAATGCATCAGAAGCATTCCCCATCTTTTTTGGTGGATGGGCAGGTGTGGGAAAGAGCGTTGGAAGAGCCTTCATCAGTGCAAGGTGGGCTTCAGCTGGACAAAGCAGAAACAAACCTTCATAAACATAAATTTTAAAGGATGAGAACTTTGTATTCAAATGGTAAAACTTACTTTTGTCCATGGTCATTGGTGGATTCATTGCCTTCTTTGACACACAGTAGAACTCTACCCTGGAGCAGAATTCTTCCCATCTCAGTTTTATTTGACTGATGAACTTGTTGTTGTGGGGATCCAAAATTCTGCGAAGCTCACCCAATGCCTACAATAGGTTTAAAAAAATAAGTAAACAAATAAAATCAAAATAACTTTACTACCACACCAAATATATTTGAAATTAAAGTGATTATTGATTAACTCTTCCAAAAACTTACATGATGCAATTCTTTAAAGCATGGATATGCATCCAAGATGAGGCGAGCTCTGTTCTCCTCTTTCATGGTGTCTGAGTCAATGAAGGATCTTCTGGCTTCAAACTCGAGGTCTAATAGCTGGGACACATCTTCTTGGTTTGGTTTTGCCTTCTTGCACATTTCTTGTAATGTTTTGTAATGTCTTGCTTGTATTTGTCGACTATCCTTGTCAGCTAAGATAGAGAGAAGTACAAGAGCATTTTGGTTTTCATTGTTACTGAAGTAGACTTCCACAAAACATTAGCTACTACTGGCTGTGTGTTGATAACCATTTTACAAAATTACATGTATGTACTCACATGAAGTGGAGGCATCGTCAGAATTTCTGACAGGTGATAACAGAGTAGATGCACCACTGGAAGAACTGCGATCAGCATCTTCATCATCAGCTTCTTCATCCCTTGGGGAGAGGTCAGTGAGCCTTCTCTTGGGCCATCCCCTCTCCGGTGTTGGTCCTTGCCTTTTTACTGGGGTTTTCATATTTTGCAGCCTTTTTTGTAACTTGGCATTAATGCTCTCCTGGTGAAAAATACATATATATCATGCCCCCTGAACAAAACAAAATGATTTATATATGACACACAAATACAAAAATTTACGTGTTTTACGCTTGCATCATTATCCTGCAGCATAGGATAATATTCCACAACTTTTTTAGCCATTGCAGTGATTTCAGACTTAGAGGGGTATCGCTCCATTTGGCCTTGGCTTGCTCTCAAAAGGGACACCATACTTGTGATTGTATTTCTCACCAATCTGCATCTCAGTTCTTTTGACATAGCGCATGCCTGTTCCCTGCGAACAGGCCAACTCCAGGTAACTCTTCGGCATTGCTCCAACTCACTGTCGGTGTACACAACATATTCCGGAGGACTGGGGAGCTGCAAGATTTTCAGCTGGCCTACATTAGCATCAGCGGTTGGAGGGCCTGTTGCAACTACCCTGGGTGAAGAAGTTGTTTCAGGTTTCTGTGGTAGCGGATGGTCTTCCTGGTTTAGGGTGAGAAAATAAAAATGTCAAGTACTGCTAAAATAAAAGCATACTTTCTGGAGATTAGTTGAACTAAATATGTTTTACAAAATACCTCAGGATGAATTATTGACCACACATGTTTTCTTCTGAGAAAGTGCTCAGGCCCAGAAAAAAGGTCCCTCAGATCATCACGGGTCAATGTTAAAAGCATGCGCTCGTCAATGCTTGCAGCTAACAAAAAGACAAACACCAGTTAAACTGTGCAAGCACATAACTGCACAAACAAAACTGTTATATATACACATATACATACACACACAGATACACACAAATGTATTATCAAATATAACCTTTAAGGACAGATACTGTTACATTATCCAGCTTCTCCATTGCTCAGTCACCTGCAAGACAAATGTTTACAATTAGTGTTATGTTAAAAACATTTGAAAAGTTGAATCTTAATTGAGTCCCATGAGAATCAAATTGATTCACGTCAAAAAATCGTTTTGATTGTTCAACATTTTTACCCTTTTTAAAGCTATAATAGAAAAGAAATGTCCAGACAGCCAGGCTGAGGTCTGAAAGGGTTATACAATATTGCCCGGTGAACTTTTACTCACCCAGATTTGTGTCATTGAATTTCATCAATAAGATTATGCTGACTAGGGCTGCCACAAACGATTATTTTGATAGTCGACTAGTCACCGATTATTTTTGCGATTAGTCGACTAATCAGATCATGCATCCATTGGACGTAAAATGTACAGCTTATTGCACCAGCATCTGCTCTTATATAACTATCATTAGCTTACAGCTTTAAGTGTTTAAGGTATGTGCTAACTAAAAATAAAGACAAGATGATAGTTTATTACATTTTAAAGAAATTTGCAGATTGCTCCTTGCTATCTAAAATATAACAGGACACCGGAGTATATTCTCGAGCATCTCACACTTCTAATAATCAGTTGTCTGCTTGACGTTTATTCAGCTGTGTAAAAACTATAACTTTAATCTCAGCCAAACAGATTTACTCAGGAACAAATAAAATACTGAAAAAAGCCAAACAATAACATTTTTAAGTTATTTAAGTGACTTATATATCATGTTTCACCTGAGTAGTGAAAGACGGCGGTGGTTTTGAAAATGGTTTGCCCGGAGTCCGGTGTTCTCACAGGCTCTAGTGAGCATTAAACCCCGGCTAGCTATCGAGCTAGTGGGTAACAGACGTCTCCGAAAATGTCGGAGCGCTTTTGAAAATATGTGGTGTCTTGATAAATTGTCCAGATATTTGAAGTTTACACGGCTACATTCTCGCCTGAAAATATGTTAAACGTTTATTTTGTGACCTAGAAAGAGTAATAAGAGAAATTTTAAAACTAACTAGCTGCCGCCATTTTTGGAAACTGAGCTAGGCCGCGCTATGAATTCTGGGATACAGCTTTTTCTTCTTCGGGGTTTAATGGCAGCTGGCATCCTTGTACATGCAGTGCTGCCATCTTCTGTTTCAATTTTGAATCGATACACAGCGCTACTTGTTTTACCAACCAGCCTGATTCCTGAATAACACTGTTTTGAGCCCACTTTAATAAATCCAATTAATATCAAAATATTAATTTAAACCCACACCTTGTGAGGGAATTCAAGCAGCTAGTAAATCAGTCAAAGACAATTGGAAAACCCTGAATGTGGTTAATTAGCTCTCTTGCTAATTGAAAGAAATTCTCAGTGTGCCTATTAACTTAAGTTAATACAAATGGCTAACATTGCCCCTTATAAATAGAATAGCTAGGAATTCTCACAACATTACAGTAGATACTTCACTAAATGTTCTCTGAACCACATGCGTGGGCTGCTAAGCTAACGCTAGCATCCGTTAGCATGCTACATTACTCCTTCCCGCGCTCAAATTAAATTTATTATTCTGTCCGCTTGACTTTAAAACAGTGATTAGACTACACACTACTTACATTCGAAAAATTAAAATTGCTTACCTCTCTTTCTTGAAGAAGTTTTCTCTTACAGTTTTTCTTTCAACGCTCAGGTGCAGAAGATTCCTGTGACTCCAAATTCAAACGGAGTTAGGTAACAACTAACATGGGACATGAAGGGGGTGGACATCTCAATTTTTGCTTCTATATACAATTTAGTGGTTTGTACGTTCATAAAACACAGTCAGTATGATAGGTAAATTTCTTCTTCATTGATTTAAAATACACTCTTATAGGTGTTATTTCATTTTACCTTATTTGTGACCATTTTTGTTTTACAGCTACAGTTTGTAATACCCCCTCCCCATGAACTTGGTATTTCCCAAACTAGCGACAACAGCTCCACTCTGCAACATATTTTCTGCTTGACTTTAGTCTACTACAATGGCCTGTTGGAGGTGTGTGATTTGCTTTGTCTTTGTGGCGTTAACATTGAAGTCTCTCTTAAGTCACATTAATACTGCACACAGTCGCAGTCCAGATTTCTGTGTCATTTGTGGAGTCGATGGATGTGCCGAGGATTACCGTGTTTTCAACTCGTTTTACCACCATCTCAGACGCACACATCCACAATACTTAGCCACTGGGAACCCGCCTACAGGATGGCTGAGAGCTTCATCCGATGCAAATGTATTAGGAGGCGAAAATTTTGGTACAGCCATTTTGGTGACTATACTGCGAACAGACAAACTGTTAGCAATGCCAATGGCACTGAAGTAGAGCCACCACCACTAGACCCTCGAGTCACATCGGAGGTGTTGGAGGAGGAGCGACAGGAAAGTCAGAGCGTGATGGAGCAAGGCGCAGCTGAGCTTCAAACACCTCATCAGAATCGGGTAATGTACTTTATGTGTTTCTGTGTGTGCTGCGAATTTTAAATGTATGTGTGTTGTTTAACCTTAACCAAGCACAGTTACCCCAATTCAGCTTCAGTAAAACCGTAGTAAAGCCTAACTAGAAAATGTACTCAGTTCAAGTGAAGGTTATAGTTTTAAAGTTGTGTTTTCTAAGATAAACTACTTGATTAGAATATTTTAATAGGTATGAAGGCCAGTGCCTAATTTAGAATGCATGAATCCGTTGAAATTCAGGCTTGCACAACAATGTGAAGCTTAGTTACCATACTTAAACATAATAAATAAACTCATTATTTACCAGTGTTGTGTACCTGCCTTGGTTGTTGTTAGATGCTCCATGAACCAAGCAGTTTTCAAATTTTTCTTTCAGTTAACTTCAGAGTAGATTCCATAAAGACTGGTTAAGTTTCATTAAAGGCCCTGGGACCTTTTTGTGGCCTTAGGGCCTTTAAAGGGTGCATTTTTAAGGGCCTAACAGGGGTTAAATAACTCTTAAATTGTTCATAACATTTGCAGCTTCATTAGCTATCCATTGTAGTAGGAATCTTTTAATAGCAAAAATGTACAACAGTTTGGAATATTTCTTTGTTTTGCTTTGCATCTGGTGGAATTTGAAACACATTCTGAGTGAGTCATTTTCTTACACAATTGTTTTCTTTTTGTCCTGTAGGGTAAAGAGAAACTGTTGATCTTGCCAGATGTGCAGCTGCATTTGCTTTTGGTGTCTTGGGAGCAATGCCACCTATCACAGGTAGTGCTTCATCTGATATTATGGGGTGTCATTGTTAACTTGTTAATAAGTCTGGTTCAATGTAAGGCTGCAACTAATGATTTTTTTTCATAATCTGTCCACTATCTTTGCAATTAATTGATTGTTTTTTTTTCACTGGTTTTATTCAGCTATTACTTTCACCTATATAAGTTATTAAGAACAAATGTACATTACGAAGAAGTTAAGCACAAGAGTTGTGCAGTTCATTGCAATGTATGTAACTCTGGGCACATTCAACAGTTTAAAATAGGCTTAACAGTGTAAAATATGTTCACTTTTAGACATAAAAGACAAATGAAGTAGAATTACATAAAAAAAATAAATGAGGTAATCATTTGTTCCCTTTTTCTGTTGTAACCTTTCATGCTCCTCCATCTTGCTCGGTGCAATGTGTTTGTGCCACGTGAGTCATGCATGTGGCATGTCATGCAAAACAATGCCAATTATTGGCTGATTTCTTCTTCTACTGCTCCACTGGTAAATTACAACATTCAGTGGCTCATTAATTTGAGCTAAAGAAATAGAGTTGCATTTTGCTTCTGTTATATTTTCTGTTTACGTTTTCATGTCTCTGGTGTGTTTTTTTTTTTCCCCCATCAGAGGAGTGTCAACAACATTGTCCTTGGTGTCCAACAGTATCAAACAGCTCTTCACAGGTACAGGGCATTTCGTTGCCCTGTACCTGTGTTTATCTCTAATGACAATAAAGTTGAATTCTATTCTATTCTATTCTATTCTATTCTGACGTCCTTGAGGGGAAAAATAAAGACCATCCTGGAAAGGCAACCTGAGAGCAATGGACCTTTACAACAAGAAGTTCTTTCAATACTGGACAACTTTCAGGATCCCTTTCCCATATGTGCAGCTTCAAACCTACAGGACCGTGTAACACAGATGTATTTCAACCCTGTCACACCTGAGGAGATCATCATTTCCAAGTATGCCTGTAGAGTTAAAAAGGGAGAATCGAGAGTTCTTGCAATCAAAAACAAGTCTTTCTACTACATTCCTTTGATTGAAAGTTTGAAACAGCTATTATCCAATTCAAGACTATTTGACATGCTCAGTGCTGGACCTCAGAGTTGCCCCAATGCCAGTTTTTTGTATGACATTAATGATGGAATTATTTTCAAAACCCACCCACTGTTTTCAAAGAAGAACTCTGCTTTACAACTGATACTCTATTCTGATGAGATAGAAATGTGTAACCCCCTAGGGTCACGTGCGAGTGTAAATAAACTACTAATGTTTTATTACACCTTAGGCAACATAGACCCTAAGTTTAGATCAAAGTTGGCTTCCATCAGACTTCTCATAATCGCAAAGTCTAGGGACATAGATGAGTGTGGGGTAGATATAATACTACGGAGAATCAATGAGGACTTGAAGTTACTGTATGCGATGGTGTTATGATTAACACTGTCAATGGGAATTTTATTTAAATGGAGCAGTTGATGCTGTGTGTGGAGACACTCTTGCCCAGCATGAGCTTGCAGGATTTAAGGAAGGAGTTGGTTTTGCGTATAGCAAATGTCGTCATTGTGAGTGTACTTTTGATGAAATGCAAGAAAATTTCAATGAACATAGTTTCACCAGACGGACATTGGACGGACACATTAGGCAGTGCATTGAAATAGAAAGGGCAACTACTGAATTTTTGAAATCCTCGCTCAAAACGACTTTTGGCATAAATAGACAAAGCAAATTAGTTGATTTCCCAGGTTTTAATCTCATAGAGCAGATGCCACAGGATATTATGCATGTAATTCTTGAAGGAGTGGCACCAATGGAAATTAAGTGTGTGTTGAAATACCTTGTTTTATCTGGAAATTTGGAATTGGACTTGTTTAATTCTGCCATGCAGAACTTTCCTTTTTCATCAGTGGACATACGTGACAAGCCTTCACCAATTAGTATTGCTACTTTAGCTTCAAGTGACAACAGACTCAAACAATCCTCTGGACAAATGCTTATATTGATCAAGATTTTGCCATTCTTATTGTACAGTGTTGTAGAGAAAAATCCCTTTATCCAGTTTATTTTGGATTTAATTGAAATTGTTAAAATACTTTTTGCCCCAGTTGTGTCTTTACAAACTGTGTCCAAACTAAAAAAAATGATGAAGATCATCTTAAACAATTCAGGCAACTGTTCCCAGAAAAAAATGTAATCCCAAAGCAACATTACATGCTGCACCTTCCCTCTCAAATTATTGCCCTGGGACCTGTAATACGTCATATGTGCATGAGATTCGAGTCTAAACACAGTTTTTTTAAACAATGGTCATCAAATTAAACTTTAAGAATGTGTGCAAGTCTCTTGTAAACCACAATCAGCTGCTGGAGTGTTGCCAAAGTGAAGCAGGAACTGAGCATCCGATATTTGTAAATGAGAAAGAACTAGGTCCTATATCAGAGGTTGCTAATATGGACCATTTACAATCAAAGGTTGTAGATTTTTGGGGGATTGAAGATGCTATACATCATGCCGTTAGAGTAAAGTGGCTTATTTTACATGGAAACAAATACATCTGTGACAGGTCTCTTATACTCATTTCAGCAAATGGTTTAAACCCTATCTTTGGACTTGTAAAAACATTTTATTGTTAATAGTGTACTTTATTGTTTTGAATACCAGGTGTATGAAACCTTGGGTTTCAACAAAGACTTTCTTGCCTATGAAGTGGCAATTCCCAACCTTGCCCAAGCAACTGAACTGACTGATGTTGAAAACCTACTTGATTTTACGTCATATTACCCAGTCCATTTCAGAAACAGTGTCTATGTTATGACAAAATATAACCTTGAAGATGTCCTTTCTTTAAAAACCTGAAATAAATACCTTCCAATGAGTGACTTTCTTAGTTAAAGGAAAAAGGTGAATGTTTCTCAAATAGTTTTTGCGTGAGACTCCATCAGCAATATCTGGTATGAATGTGTGCGAATGAATGCATGTGACTGGACTGTGCACTGCAAATTCCTTGTAGCTTGACAAGATTTATTGTCTTAAATTTAGCCAGATTATCTTGTCCATCTTGTTATGAACATTACAAGCTAGTTTCCAGTCTCATGTGTTAGATGATTAAACTTGTTTCAAGTATATATGACTTTTTTTTCTTATTTAGTCTGTATATCTAAAATGAACCATTTTACATTTATTTCAAGCAAAAATAGCTTTTAGATAGAGTGTAAAAACAAAATTATCTCAAAATAAGTATCCATCACCAGCAAGATAGCGTCATCATTTTAAATGAAAACAGTTCCTTGTTTTTTGACTGGATTGACTCGCTGCAATCCTTTTAGACTCAGGACTTCTCATGTGATCAATGTCCCATATAAGTGAATTTCTCCAAAGCCCATTATAATCATGGAGAAGCACACTTTGCAACTGTTTTCAGTAAAAATATTTCATAGCGCTTTAAATTTCAATCTCTCAGGCCTGGTTTAAAGAGCTGATTTGTTAAATCAGGAACTCACAAAATACCAAAATATCACCACCAGTGGATCACACCGCTCAGATTTCCTTATCTCAGTGCACTGTAACAAAAACAAAAACAAACGTAACCAACAAAATACTAATAAAATACCAAATACTGGGGCCCGTTGGACACATGTCCAAGCATAAACCCATCTCTCTCTCTCTCCTAGAGAAAGAAAACAACCCAAACCTTACTAATAAAATCAACCTAACACTAAGCAAAACCCAAAAATCAACCAAAACTTCACCAGAAAGTTTTTCTCCCTCCCGGGACAGTATTGTGTAGGAATACAGGTACTGTAACTCCTTTTTGCACTGAAAAACAAAAAACATGTTGGATTTACTTGATTCAATAGTGGACATTGGTTGCACACAAATGTTTTGCTCTGGCAGAAACTTAAACAACTGATTTAAATCAACACAACTTATTCATATTCAGTAAACCTGTGCATTTTGTGTTCATAAACCACGATTGAAACATGTTCAGATGAACAGTATGCTCAACAGTAAGTTGAGCTCTTGGAATATTTTAATCCTTCACAATTCTGTCATTTTATTTCAACACTATTCAATAACTTTTATCCAAATACTACTTGGTCACTTAAATACTACATGTTGTCTTCATATTACATACTGTTTAACAAAGTCTAGATCCTAGTTACCATAAAAATTAAATGGGTCTACAACAACTACCATCCTCCTATCTTTATCCTGGTTGCAGGAGGGCTGGGAAATAACCCTGAAGTGATAGGTTACTAGGCGGGGACAGCTTGCCAGTTTATCACATAGAAACAAACAACCATTTAAACTTACATTCACTGGTAATTTAGAATCATTAATTAACCTAGCTCTAATAACTGCATGACTTTTAACTGTGACAGGAAACCAGAATACCCAGAGAGAAACCACTGCAAACTAGCCAGACTGTGGATTTGAACCCAGGATCTTCTTACTGTGAAGCAACAACACTAACCAGCATGCCAACAATCTAGGAAATACAGGAAAGCTATGATTTCCTGCATTTGATGCAGAATTCTTTTGTTCTTGCTCTTGACAGTTTAATCCACAATACATAACAATAGCATGCATGTGGTGTGTGTGTCGTTGTCTGCCTCTTATAACTCCAGTGATTTTCCTGCAGTTTGAAATCTTATGCGGTCTTGTGAATTCCGTGAGTTCAGCAACTAACCACTCTTACTAGATTGTATCGTGTTATTTCAACGAGAACAAATTAAGTTGTTTAATCTTGTACAGATCCTACATGGTTTAATTACGTTCATAGAAACATGAAATTATTGTGTTCAAATTACAAGTTAGACTTTTTAATGCAAAAACCACCCAATTTACTTTTTCGGTATACCAAAAAGTAGAGGTGGCTGCTCCACTTGACTGAAATGGATGCTTTCCTTAAACCACGATCCAACGAGCGCGAGACTAAAACCCGTTCAGTGTAGCGGGATTTAACATTGCTATATTATTGACTTACTTCACTTAAATATGATATGAACAATTTAATCTACCCTCTCTACATATCATACTTTCTACACTATATAGTTACCCTTAACTTTAAAGCCTGAGGCAATTGTGTTAAATACACGTGAGATGCTTACATGAATCCAAGAGTTTTTTTTTTGTTTTGTTTTTTTCCAGTGTGTTCCTCCTTCAATTAAGTCTCAATCACAAAAATGTGGCGCTCCAAAATAAAACTCACACCGTTAATTCATCATTTTCACTCTGTACCACTGCTCCTTAACAGGCTGTGTGAAGCACAGTAAACAATTCAGTCCAGGCCCTTAGCCATAAACAGACATCACGCACAGACATTGTTTTCATAACCAAACTGCTTTAGACCCTGTCCTTTAAATCTACACAAATGCCCTCTGGGTGACATGAAACACAATTTAACCAATAAACAATCAATGGCTTCTTGTTGTTGTAACAGATTCTGTGTTTGGATGTTTGTGTGCAGCATTTTGTGTATCAGCATAAGCATTTGTTAGCAAAGCATTCTTCATTGCACAAGCGTGTGCATGTGTATGTGTGTGGATCACTTCTCAGTGAATTGAATCAGCATTTCGATTTAGGTGCGTCTGTGTGTCATTTCTCACTCAATCAACGAGTGCACCTCTGTTCATGTCTGTGTTTCTTTTCATTCTGAGTCAGTGTATGTAGATGTGTGTGTTTGTGTGTGTTTGTGTTCATCACTTTCCTGTTCTGGTGTTCTGGGTAAACCACGGCCTGAAGCGTCTCCTGGGGTCCTGCCCTCCTCCATTTCAATCTGTTTGCCCCCCTTGCTGAGGTCAGTCTGTCCTGGTTCTGGCCCCAAATCAGGCAGTCCTTTTCTCCAGTGTCCATGCTCACTGCAGGTGAAACCTGCATCTTCTCCTTGTCCAGCTCCTCCTGAGCCATGCTCAGCTTCTGCTCTGATGCCTTGAACTCTTACTGAGGGCAGAAACCTCAGAGTCTTTTCTGTACACGTCATATTGAAGCTTATTGATGTTTTCCTTACTTTGCTCCAAGGCCTTCTGCAGCTCTGCTGTCCGGCTCTTCTCAGAGGTCAGCTCCTGGCCGAGCCCCGACACCTGTGCCTTCAGCTTATTTTCTTCTTGTGCTTTTGTCCATTCTGAGGTGCCTCCTGACCTCAGTTGCTCCTCCTGTCTCTGTCGCGCCTTTTTTGCTGCCCAATCATCCGTGTTGGTCCATGACTTTCCTGCACAGTGTTAATGCAGAGTTGTTAAGGTCAGCATTATGTTGCTCGGCCTCACTTTCCATTCGGGCCTAATGTGCATCTCATCACAGCTCTGTCAGCTGAAGCTGTCTGGGAATCTCCCCTGTGTAGTGAAACGGGCCTTGAGTTTAACACTCTCCGTCTCTGCTGCATGAGATCGCTTTCCTGCAGCACTGTTGACATTTTCAGGTTGTTGTTGTGGGTCCAGCTGCTGCAGCATTTGGTCAGGGTCATGTCAAAGATGGTAGAGGGGAGAGCAGGAATCCAGGTCAGCCTCGGCTTTCAGGGCCGGCAAAGCAGCCTTTAATTAAACATAAAGAGAAAAAACAAAACAAAAACAGACGAACAGGAAAATGATGTTGTTTTGGCTGTGTGATTCAGAGAGGGGAGAAACACCGGGGCAGGCCCTGTGTCAGCCTTCCCTCCCCCTTTTTTTGTTTTTTCTCACCATATAATCAACTCCTAACCCACCAAGTTGACAGGACAACACAGGTACATGTTAAAATTCTTAGGATCATGTTTAAAAGCCCAAAAAGCAATTTTCCTTCCTTCAGTAATCACTTATATTATTCAATCAGCAGAAAACATCTCACAATTTGACTCTTTACCACTAAATTTGTTGTTTCATCACTGGTTGGTCATACCAGTCTCATTCTTTTTGAAGTTAAGTTGTTGTCCTGCAACCCAGAAAGTTTATTTGTTAGTAGTGGATAAACTTTATCATTTAAGAACAGGTGTATGTTAAGTTTTGCTGCTTTAACCTTGCTAGAAAATCTTCACGTGTTCATGAGTGTAAGCTGTTTCTTCATTGCGTGTGTGTGCGTTTGTAGGTGGGTTATTTTAACTTTCTTCCCAAACAAGGCATTTCTCTAACAGGTGCCTTTCTCATACATTTCTCTGGTAGTGTGTGTGTTTTTATTTTGTTTCCCAAATTTTGATTTCCCACCTTAAATAACAGCATTCCTTGTCTTCAGCCAGGAGTTAGCGCTTGCTCGTGAGACTCAGGGACACATGGTGCCAACAACAATTCAGCCAAAAACTTGCCTGAAAATTTCCAGTGATGGTAACCGATAATCAGAGGACATAATAAAGAGAGCACCCAAAATAATAAAGAAAAGACTACCTCTAAAAGACTACAATGGGAAGAATATTGAAAGCAGTGGTCAATGCAGAATAAAATTGACAATAAAACACAATGTTTAATGTAAAGTGTTTATTGTTGTACCAGAGGGTCGTGAATCACTGCTGGGTGGTGTGACATCCAAAACCTAGTAGAAAGAGTGTACCACATCAGCTGTGCAGAAGCAGGAAGTAGACAGCGAGGAGCAGTTGACTCCATTGTACAGCATTATGAGGATGTCTTCAAAGGTTTGGGATGTCTAACATGCACTTATAGTATCCAGCTGAAAGAGGATGCAAAGCCAGTGATCCATTCATCACGTAGAGTCCCAGCTCCACTGAAGGACCGTTTAAAGAAAGAACTGGACAGGATGTCACAGTTGCGGGTCATTACAAAAGTGGAAGAACCGACTGAGTGGGTAAACTCAATGGTGTGCGTGGATAAAAGGAATAAAAACAATGATTTGAGAATATGCATGGACCCTTTCGATTTAAATCAAGCCATAAAACGTGAGCACTACCAGATACCAAAGTGTGAAGAAATTGAAAGTGAAATGGCAGGTGCCAAATACTTTTCAAAGCTAGATGCAGCACAGAGTTTTTGGCAAATAAAGCTAGATGAGAAAAGTTCAAAATACTGTACTTTCAATACACCTTTTGGTAAGTACAGATTCCTCAGAATGCCATTTGGCATAATCTCAGCATCTGAGATTTTCCTCGTGCCATGGACAACATGTTAGAGGGATTACAAGATGTTCGTTGTTATGTTGTTGAAGTGGTTATTTGGGGCTCCACCCTACAAGAACATAATAAAAGACTGGTGAAGGTGCTGCAACAGGCTTGGAGCTGTTTTATTCAAGCTGAAGAGGGGAGCTGGAAACCAGTTGCTTATGCTTCTAGATCCATGACTAAGGCTGAAATCAAATATGCTCAGATTGAGAAAGAATGTCTTGGGCTGGCATATGGACTTGATATTTTTCACTGTTATGTTTATGGTCTTCCTACCTTTACAGTTGAGACAGATCATTGTCCTCTTGTTTCAATCATTAAGAAAAATCTGAATGAGATGTCGCCGAGGATTCAACGGAAACTGCAGAGGTACAGCTTTGACTTGATATATACACACCAGGAAAGTATTTAGCTGTAGCAGATGCACTGTCACGAGCATCACAGGTGTGTCACACAAACTCCACTGAGAGAGAAGTAGATGATCATGTTGATATGATTGTGGAGTCTCTGCCAGTGTCTGACGCAAAGATAAAACAAGTATGTGAAGAGACAGCTGCAGACAAGGAGCTGCAAACAGTGATGGAAAATATCCAAGGAGACTGGCCCAAAGGGTCTTGTTCAAGGTATTATCATGTTAAATCAGAGCTTAGTGCAGTAGATGGACTACTGTTGAGAGGCAATATAAAATATATCTACCCTTGGGTTACTTTTTTCAGCTCTGCATTTGTGGCATTTAATTTAGTGTTACATCTTTGCCATATTCGTATATGCGCCTAAAATACAATAATAATAAAAAAATGTTCCATGCTAAAACACAGCTCCACCTGCTGCAGTTAATGTTAGGATGCCTGGGTCATTGACCCAGAGTTTTGAATTGATTTTGATATTATTTATCATTTCTAGTCTTTGGTTTCTTTGTTAGAGTTCTGTCTTACGGTCTCTGTGTTCTCTAGTTGCAAAACAAACAAACAAAACATGCAATAAGAGACTTTAAAGCCTGGTTCTCAATCTTGCGGCCCATGACACCGCTACTTGCGGCCCACATAATGATGTTAAGAAATATTTTTAAAAATTATTACTCAAAAAATATTTTAATTTGAAGGCAATAGGCAGGGTTTTACAGTCACATTCCTAAAGAATGTAGCAAAACAAATACTATTGTTATTATTATTTAAAATGTAAACAGAAATGCTCATTAAATAGAAAAGCAGTTCGCTCATGTTGCTAAAGAAAGGCTAGATTTGACATTAATAGATGCCACAGATGCCACCACAAAGAATTAAAACAATTTTTCATAGTCTCTTCTCCTACTGTGCACCCTTCCCCTCTGTTTTTCTTTCTCCCTTTCTGTTAGGATGCCTGGGTTGTTGAGCCAGGGTTTTGAGTTTATTATATTATTTATCATTTCTAGTCTTTGGTTTCTTTGTTAGAGTTCTGTCTTATGGTTTATGTCTCTGTGTTCTCTAGTTGTTCTGTCTCCCCTGTCAGCTGGATCCCCTTGTCAAGTTTGCGTCTCTGTGTTATGTTTCCTGTTTTACGTTGAAAGTCCGTGTCTCATGTTAATGCGTCTGGTTTTGCTTCCTTTGTCTCGTCAGCCCTGATTTGTCCCAGCTGTGTTTCCCTCCTGTCTCTCATTCCCTGATTGCGCCCTCTGTGTATATTAGCCCTGTGTTCTCTTTGGTCTGTGTCAAGATCTTCCCTATCTACTCTCATTCATGCTGTGTGTTCTGTCTGCCTGTCTGTGTAAGTTCATTTTGTATTTTTGGGTTGGCATTTGTATTACAGGAGCAGCCATAATCATTGTGTACACACACAACATTAAGGTTAAAACGGCATACATGCTTACAAAACACATATAATACATATAATCTAGGAACAGGCCTGAGCAGAGGCCCGAATGCATTCAGCTTCTTGTTGTAACCTGTTGCAAGTGAGTTTGCTTGGTAACAAGTGACCAAAGATGTGCTAAAAGAAGACAAGTCCATGGGGACTTGAGGGGCCTGAAATCATCGCCATATTTGGAAAGAAGATGCTAGAAAGAGGAACTTCTGTGTCTGACTTTAGCTCTAAAATTGATCATTGTCTGTACAAGATGCAAATGATGTTCTTAGAAATACAAATTATGTTCTTAGAGCGCAAGAGGAGGCGTTATACTCCGGCGCTATAAAAACCATTCTGTGTATTTTTGGGGAAGAACCCGCAGATGTGATGCTGTGTGCTTCTTCCCACGCGTGTGTTCAATAAACTCATCTGTTTGATTGCATCCTTCTGGGCCTCTGGTATTTTGTTTTGGTTCTCAACATCTCCGAATCAGGACACTCTAAACTGAATAAATAAATTGCTTTCATGGTTATTTATCCCGAATATTGTCTCAGTGTGTGTGATACAAAAGAAAGTGGAAACTATCATGATTGTGTAACTGTTAGCCTCAGACAGTCAGTCAATAGTATAATTCAGATCATAGATCAGTACATTTGCATATTTTATAACTATAAAAGAAAGCTGACACTTTCGAGACTTTATCTAATGTGTAAGCATCACAGCAGATGCCTTTGTGTCAACGTAGCTGAGGCTAAAACAGAAAAACAATTTTATAAGAATATTCAGCAGTAGATCATAAACGAAAGAAAACCATTAATCAACCAATGAACATTACCTGATGCTGCTGAATTGAAGCAGAGCAAATTACAGAGGTTTTATTAGAGACACACCTTAGCGTTTTGCAATTTTGCATAATGTTAAAAAGTTTAAATTTGTTTAGTAGCCTATTGAACGGCAGAAATTAGGTTTTCTTTTCGGAAGTATTTAAAAGGGAAAAAACAGCGGCTGACAGCGCTGTAAACAATGGTAGACTTATGCGTAACCAACAAGCGAATAATGCAGAAAACAGATTTTTAGACGGGAAACTGTTCTTGAAGTACAGAGAGAGAGAGAGAGAGAGAGAGAGCTCTGCATGAGGTGTGATTTTATCGTGGTGGAAGCAAAACAGTAAAAGACAGAGTGAATTCATGACGATGTTTATGTGAAGCGAAGTTTGGATCTCCTTTTGCTGCTGGTTCGGTCAATATTGTTTGAAGAGAAATAAAACCTGCAGCTTCAGAATCAGCGCAAAAAAGGCCTAAACATGAAGCACGGACCGCCGACGGATCAGAATCAGTGAGCTGTCAGCTTTCAGCCCCGACCGTGTCCGTGCCGTCTGGTGAGAAAGCCACATCTCACTGATTCTGATGCGTCGGCGGGTCCGCGCTTTGTGTTTAGGTCTTTGTGCAGAATCGGTGTACCTGCACTCATTTACTGTTTTAGCTGTTTGGTGGTTGTTGAAATGTAGTAATATTTATATTAAAAATCGATTCAGGATTTTAATGAATCGATATCACGTTATCCAAGCTAGAATCGATTTTAATCGATAATCAAAACCCGCTCCTAGTAACTGTGTAATCATGCTTATGTACATCTGGATAATGACACTAACTAGTGTTTGGTGCTTCACTTTTTAATAAACTAAAAGACAGAAATCAGATTATAGGATCTGTAGTCTTGTTTATTTATATTATGGTGCTTATCATTTGTGATATTTATTACTGTGTGCATACTTTATTAGAAGAGATTAAAAAAATCTCTTCCTTCCTGGTTCCATCGAAAAAGAAATGCTCAAGTCACTATGTAACACATATGTAACACGTACGTAATCTAATTCCACAACACAGTGTGATAAGGAAATCAGCTGTGTTTTGCTGCCCATTTATTTCGAATCTGGCGCGAACGGTGAACCAGTCCCTGAATCAGTCACGTGGTATGGACTACAAAGCGAGGCCTCGAGCGTCACTGCATACGTAATCAAAGCAAGCCTCGTCTGGCGCTTCACCGCGCCCCGAGATTACCAGACTGCGGCCGACACACAGGACACATCACTAACTTTTGCCTGTCGTGAGTCTGCACTTTGGGTCCTTTTCCTGCCTGCACACAGCCTTTACATAACAGTTATCCCTCTGAACCACTAGATGAAGTCCCTGGAGCGGCTGGTCCTGGCTCAGCTTCAGCACCTGGTGAGTTCATCATTGGACCCACTTCAGTTTGCCTACCAGCCTGGCATTGGATGATGCCGTTATTCACCTCGTGCATCGTTCCCTCTCTCACCTGGAGACCGCTGGGAGCACTGTGAGAATCATGTTCTTTGGTTTCTCCAGTGCCTTCAACACTATTCTTCCCTCGGTTCTGAAGGACAAGCTGGAGAACTCTGGAGTGGACCATCACCTCACTACCTGGATTTTGGACTACCTCACCGACCGACCACAGTATGTGAGGACTCAGGGCTGTGTGTCAGACAGGGTCGTCTGCAGTGCAGGGGGCCCCACAGGGAGCAGTTCTGGCTCCGTTCCTCTTCACCATCTACACTGCAGACTTCTCCCACAACTCCACCCAGTGCTTCCTGCAGAAGTTCTCTCATGACTCTGCAATAGTCGGCCTCATCACTGATGGGGACGACAAGGAGAATCTGAAGGACTGACTCAGGACTTTGTGGACTGGTGCCAGCTGAACTACCTCCAGATCAATGCCAGTAAAACCAAGGAGCTGGTGGTAGACTTCCATGAGCACAAACATCCTCCACTGCAACCACTGAACATCCAAGGTATGGACATCAAGGCTGTGGACAGTGTAGGAATGTTTAGCTTATTTTAGAGTTTAGACATGTAGGAATGTTTAGTTTGTTTTAGAGTTTAGAAATGTGTTAAGATAGAATGTAGAATTATGGTAGAGACACAGACACTGACACTGCCCTGGATATAAATAAAGGCCTGACTGTGTCATGAACTTAGGAGTAGATCTTAGGAGACCCTCCCCAGTTGAACTGTGAAAGTAAGACAAAGAGGAGTTAATGCTGAGTGGAAATTCCCCAGAGGATACCTGGGTGGGGTCTCAACATGTAACTTGATAACTGTGGTCTGGAAGGGAGAAGAGACACACACCCAGTGTTTTAACTGTTACACTCACACATCCACATGCACACTCACTCACGTGCTCGTGCACATAGACACAGACACAGAGTTTGCAGCACACATGGGGATTTATGATGGGGTCGCTCCTATAAAGCTGGCTGGAACTAACAAAGGGGTGAAGATTATTTCAGAGGGACACCGGCCTCGTCTTCCCTTCTAGAAGTGCATGCTTAAATGAAGATGAATAAAGATGAATAAAGATTTTGTAAAAATAACTACTGAAGTTCGGTGCCGTTTCTGGATCCTCGGCGAATCAAAGAACCGGGTGAAACTGATTCGCAACAACAGCTACAGGTACCTTGGTGTTCATCTGAACAACAAACTGAACTGGACTCATAACTCAGGCGCCCTCTACAGGAAAGGGCAGAGCAGGCTGTACCTGCTGCGGAGACTCAGGTCGTTTGGGTGAAGGCCCCTCCTGAAGACCTTCTATGACTCTGTGGTGGCCTCAGCCATCTTCTATGGTGTGGTCTGCTGGGGCGGCAGCATCTCTGCTGGGGACAGGAAGAGACTGAACAGGCTGATCCGAAGGGCCAGCTCTGTTCTAGGATGCCCTCTGGACCCAGTGGAGGTGGTGAGTGACAGGAGAATGGTGGCTAAGCTTCATCCCTGATGGACAACATCTCCCACCCCATGCAGGAGACTGTGACAGCACTGAGCAGCTCCTTCAGCGGGAGACTGCGGCACCCACGGTGTGGGACGGAGAGATTTCGCAGGTCTTTTCTCCCCACTGCTGTCAGACTACAATAAAGGCTTCAACTGATCAAATACACACATCCACACATGTGCAATAAGACTAAGTGCAATATTCTTTTCTGACAAAGTTTATTTTCACTCAGTTGTATATAGCATTTGTATTCTATTTTTATCCTATTGTATATTTTATTCTACTGTATATATTGTTTTATTTTGTTCTGTACAGTTGTGTACTGTATTTATTCTTATATAGCAAAAATTTGAATATAATAACTTTTGCACTGTCCACTTCCTGCTGTGACAAAACAAATTTCCCACGTGTGGGACTAATAAAGGTTATCTTATCTTAGATCTCTCTGTCATCTAAATGATTGAAGATGTGCAGCACAGCAACCACAGCAGCAGTCAGATCACATGTTTCCTGTTATGTATAAAAGCATGAAAAAGTCCACCTGTGAGCAGATTTTACTTTTTCATGTACTGAATCATTTTACCTGATGGACCGCTCTATAGAAGTGAGGTGGTATCAACATTAATGTTCTGTAAATATATGAAAAACCAACAGAGTGAAAACATTTAGTGTTTCTAGAAAGCTATTTCACATCATAGCTGCTCACAGACTGTATTTACAAGTGACCAACTGCAACATGTAGCTCACACAGTGTGTGTGTATATATATTCAGAGATGTTTGAAAGCCTTTCCAGGTGAGTTTGATCCAGGAGGGTCTGAAGCCAGAGCCAGACAGAGACTGTGCAGAGACTGTAGAAGGACAGAGCAGCAGCAGAGCAGTCCAGATACACTGATGATCCTCTGTCAGATCCAGAGGGACACACAGGGATGATGCTGGACTCTACATTGTGTCTGACAGTGGAGCTGTTCTCAGAGCAGTTCACTCTGCAGCACTGACAGTCATCTGCACTTCATTCCTCTGTCAGTCACTGCTGGATGAAGCTCTCCACTCCACCTCCCAGTAACATGGCCCAGTCAGAGCGTCTCTACACACAAGCTGCTGCTGCTTCAACCTCTCTGGATCATCAGGACACAGCTGCTCCTCTCTCAGCACACACACCGTCCTGTTTACCATCATCAGCTCCACCTGCAGAGAGAAGAAGGAAGAGCAGAGGAGATAAACGAGTGTTTCCAGAGACTCTTCATCAGCTGTCAGTCAGTGATGCAGCACATCCAGTATAAAGAGCAGCAGGGACTTCAGTGCTGGGACTGTACTAGGACTCATTGTTGCTTCACCTTTTCTAATCTTTACTTTGGATTTTTATTCAAACCTTTCCATGAACTTTCAAAGTTCATGAAAGGTTCACTCTAGTTTTAGTTTGTACTTTCATTCATTAGAAAAACCTTGGTCTGTCCACTCTGAGCTCTTTAGGAATCCCAACAACAACCCCAACAATCCAGATGGACGGTTCCAGCTGTTAACTGGAGAATACCATCCAAACATCTGCTCTCACTAAAGTCTTCCTTACTGTGTTCTTTCCTGTTTTAAATTTGGAAATGAATGGAGTCATTGGTCTGTGTGCTGCTTTGTTCAGAGAGCTGATTGGCTGTTGACAGTGCCTGATCAGAGCATGTGAGCCGTTGCTATGGTGACCATTAAGGTCACAAAAAGGTAGAAACAGGAAGTGTTTGTGTCCAGTCCGGAAACTGGTCACCATTCTCCTCTCACAACTTCACCGAGAAGCTGCAGTTTTACAGGAAACACTGGAACTTTGTTTCTTACTGACTGTGTTTAGTACAATACAATAGAACTGGAGCTTCGTCATCTTGTCTCTCTATATACTGTACTGTATATAACATTGTTGACATTAAAGTTTACTTTGACTTTGACTTTGATACTGCTGACAGCACCACCCACTCCCTCCAACACTCTACTGACCACAGAGTCTCCAATCTGTAGTCTGGACTCTCCTTAAGATCAAACAGCTGCTTCACGTCTGGATGCTGCAGGTTGTTTGCCCAAATGACCAGCTCTCTCAGATGGGAGGGGTTGGACTTCAGCGCTGCTGCCAGATAATCACAGCTGATCCTTGACAAACCACAGCTCATCAATCTGTATAAAGATAAAATCAGGTGTAAAAGTAAAGCAGAGGATGAGCTGAATAAAGGACACTCAAGGCTGGCTTGGAAAGGAATGAAGTCCATGGTGGGGATGCAGAACAAGGAGCAAAGATGAATGTGATGCTGAATCAGCAGAAGACTTGGACTCATTGGATTCCAGCTTTGATATCATTGATTTCAATGAAGAGCTTTGTGATTGTAGGAAAGGGCTGGTGGGCTCTGAGAGTCACACTGATGAGGTGTTTGTGTGTAAATCTCTTAGTGGGACCAAGAGAGAAAAAGCCCTGGTCCTGATGCTGTGGGAGGAAATGATTGAAGTGTGCTGAGAGGAACTGACTGGGAGATATTCACATATTCCAGTCCTCCTTGGAACAACAGGAAGTTTCCAGCATATGGAAACAAGGTCCTTTGACATAGTGTGGCCCCACCACGTCTTTTTAAAGTAACTAACTGTAATCTGAAGCTTCAAATGGAACTAAGACTTCCTCCACTAGGTGGCAGTGTCTGATGAGAAAGTGTTAGTGGAGCTGGCCTGGAGTCAGAAACAGGAAGATGCAGGATTTGGGCTGAAATGGGGAAAAGTGGTTGGCACTAGTGCCTTAAAGCAAGAAGGTTGTAGGTTGAAGCTTGTTGGCCTTTCTGTGGAGGTTGGATGTTCTCCCACAGTCCAATGAAATGCTGCTTAGGTTCATTGGTGCTTCTAAATTGGCTGTAGGTGTGGATGTGAGAGAGTGCTTCTCTGTCTCTCTGTGTTGGCCCTGTGATGGACTGCTCACCTGTGCAGGTGGACCACGTCTCTTGCCCTATGACAGCTAGGGCACAGGCTGCAGCCCTGTGAGCTGAAGCTGAATAAACAGTTATCAAAAATGATTCATAGATGACCTGAAATCCCCCAGTTAGCAGTTTGGTAGATAGCTATGACATGCTAATCCCATCCAGCAGCTTTATTCTAATTGTAAGCTGATCCCTGCTGAGCCAAAGCTTCGGCACTTTTTAATATACAAATTACAACCTTTAATAAGATGCTGTTGGTCAGCATCTTATTAGCCTGCTGTTAGCTTCATTACACAGAAAACTGATGGAAACTAACAGAGCTGATAAAGAATAAAGAGAAATGTAATGATTTATAGTAGGGCTTTCACAATTAACTTTTTAATGCGGATTAATCCATCATCATGATTAATCTGTTTAAAATTTTTAACACATCTGAATTGCACAATGACTCAAAATACCTGAAATGTCTCTGTCAATGCATTTTGGGCAGTTTGTCCAAGTAGAGTTACCTTCACACATGCGCAAATGAGCAGTTGATCTGGTAGTGACAGGCAGAAGAAATTTGAGTATATAAAAAAAAAAACCCAAGACGGAACAATTGTCTGGCGTAAAGTATTATGCACATTGTGCACGAAGGAATTTTGTTTTCACCGATGCACTTCCAGCTTAAATACCACATTAAGGCAAAGCATACCCTAGTCAGGGTGCTGCTAGCACTTTGACTACCACATCACCCGACTTGAGACAAACCAATCTCACGGACCGTTGAGGCCTCAGTAAGTCTACGTCATACAAATTGACTGACACAATTGCCAAGTGGGTTGCAACAAACTGCAAATCTATTAATATCGTTGAGGACACAGGGTTTAAAAAGGTTTTGCAAGTTGCCTCTCAAGATGCATCGTAAAAGGCTCCAACAACAAGAAGCACAATAATGTCAAAAATTCATGGCCTCTATGAAACTGAAAAGGAAAACAAAGCACGAGGTTTTAGCTGTAGCCAAACATGTCACCCTGACGGGTGACTACTGGACTTCTGGTAAATGGACTGGTTCTTATATAGCGCTTTTCTACTCTTCTGAGCACTCAAAGCACTTTAAGTTGTGCATTCACCCATTCACACAAGCACATTTTCTGAGTGCTTTTCTAGCTAACATTCACACATACATTCATACTCCAATGGATGCATCGGAAAACAATTTGGGGTTAATATCTTGCCCAAGGATATTTGGTATGCAGACTAGGGGAAGCCAGGAATCGAACCACCAAACTACCTGAGCTACAGCCACCCCCAAAGCTGAAGCCACACCTCACTTCTGTGAGTAACAGTAATTATCTTGGTGTTACTGCACATCTAATTACCACTGCATTGGAACTAAAGTCATTTGCATTGGGGATAATGAAGACTGGAGTGTCACTTCGCAGAGGCATGTGCTGAACATTTCTTAAAAGTGGCATGTGACTGGGAAATTGAAGGAAAAATAACAACTGTAGGGACTGATTGTGCACGAAACATGACAGCTGCAGCTAAACTTTTGCCATTTGAGCATGTGACTGTGAGTCTTGGTGACAGTGTATTTGTGAGCACATTGTCTAAGTTGTGGAAAATTGTTGGCCACTTCAAACATAGCCCAGCCAACAGAGCTGGAAACACAGCAAACAACCCTGATCCAGGATGTGCCAACACGCTGGAATTCAACACTAGAAATGGTCAAGCGTCTAAACCACAATCAAGCAGCAATTAAAGCAACCCCGGACCAACAGAGGTACAAACTTGTCATGCTGATGCCACAATAAACTACAGAACTGGAGTCTGATCTGGAACCCTGCAAATAAGCAATCTGTATACAATTTAGGCTGCCATAAAATGAATTCAATTCAATTCAATTTTATTTATATAGCGCCAAATCACAACAAAAGTCACCTCAAGGCGCTTTATATTGTACAGTAGATCGCACAATAATAAAACAAATCAATTTCTTGTTTTAATAACCATTTTGTTCTTCTTCCATCTTTCCATCTGTTTGAGTGTTTTCACCTGAGATTCTGAGTGGGGAATCCTATGTTTCCTCCTCAGTGGTACTGCCTGCCCTCTGCCACCTGCATCGTGTGATGGAAACCTCTGATGCTGACCCTGCATATGTCGCTGGGTTTAAAACAGCATTCCAAGAAGACCTAACCTCCAGTCAAGAAAACTATATCAACAATGAATGGCTCAAGATTGCAACAGATTCAGATTGTTGTTTCAAAGACTTGAAGTGCCTCCCCAAGAGTGACAGAGAGAGGGTGTGGACCACATTTGAAAGATTGCTGCATGATCAGTCCCCACCTTGACATACTTTTGAAGATGAGCCATCCAAGAACATGAGTCTTTTACAGATGGGCTCAGATTCAGAATCAGATGAGGAATTGCTGCTTGACAGAATCATGCACTTGTACAGAGCTGAGCCGATCATTAGTATGCAGGACTGTCCCTTGGAGTGGTGGTCAGCTCATTCAGGAGCTCATGACAAGCTGGCACTGCTGGCTTGCAAATATCTGGCCACTCCTGCAACCACTGTTCCGTGTGAGAGACTGTTCACAGTTGCAGGCAACATTGTAAATAAGAAGCAGTCAGCTCTCCTCTCGGACAATGTCAACAAGTTAGTCTTAGTAACTGTCTGAAAGAGGAGTAACAGGGCCATATTAATGTGGATAAATGTTGACAGAGTTACTTGTTAACATGAATGTTCAAGATGTTCAATAAATATGTTAAGTGCGTATATATTCTCTTTTTTCTTGAGTCTGTTTGCTCTGGCAAAATGAAATGAATGAATGAAATGAAAATGAATTATATTTAATGGTGATTAATCAAAATTAATCCACAGCAACCTGTGATAATCTAATTAAAAATTTTACAATTTATAAATTTAATTTTTTGACAGCACTAGTTTAAAGACTTTGAAGTGCTTCAGATGATCTGTGTCCACTTCTGTCCACTCATTCATTCATGTAAGCTTCTAATGCAGCTTTGATCTTCACAGTCTGCTTCATGAAACTCATTCTAACCCTGAATGTCAGAGTTTTCCTCCTTCTCTTTCCCATCATTCATGCTGGCAGTGGAGGAGATTTGGATGTTGGGCTGTGTTTTGGATGATGTGTGTATGTTTGTGTTGGACTGCTGTCTGTAAAGCAAACGCACATTTTGCTTTGGATTTCAGTGTCACACAGACTTTAAGGTGGAATGAAGAGTTGGAGAGTTTCACAGTAAATTATCCAGTGGAGGATTTTTCTTCTTCTTTGAAGGTTTGTAATGTGAACATTGTTCTGCTACAGTCAATGGACTAAACCAGAGAAGAAGAAAACAGACTTTACCATGAAGATCCTCAGTGTGGATCAGTATATCATCAGCCTGATGTCTGCAGTTTAGTGTCAGCACAACTTTCACATCATATTCATCTCAGCACAACTAAAACATGCTGACTGACCTCAGAGTTTCAAGTCCACATCCTGGACTCTCCAGGAAACCACACAGATGCTTCACTCCTGAATCCTGCAGGTTGGTGTTGTCACTCAGGTCCAGCTCTCTCAGATGGTAGGGATTGGACTTCAGTGCTGCTGCCAGATAATCACAGCTCATCTCTGACAAACCACAGAGCTCCAATCTGTATAAAGAATGTAAGTTTATTAGACAAAGTGTGAGCTTGAAATCATTCAGTGTTTCATAATCTGTTCAGAGCTGAAGAAGGTTCAGAATGTAGAAGTTTAGAAAATGGAAACTCCAAACAGCTGAAGCTAACAGCAAGCAGATTCACACAAACACAAGAGAAAAATCATGAAAACATGAAGACTTTCATAAGTTTTGTTTTTCATTTAAGGAACCACATGGCTTCACTTTTAAAGGTGAAGTTGGAAAGAAATGGACATATTTGAAGTCCAACAACTTTTTTTCCAGTCACATTATTACAGCAGACAAACTACAAGCTCATTTTCATTCCAACAAGTCGTCTTGTATATATTAGGAAGTTATTGAATCATTTTCCTCACAAACCAAACAAAATGATTCACAAACATGTTTTTACAAACTCAGTGTTGGACTTTAAACATCAGGGTTATTGTGCTGATCAAAGTCAGCCATATTTGGATATTTGCCACAATAATCAAACCAAGTGGTTATGGAAGAAACGCCATCATATTATTGTTCAACATGTGCCAGGGTTCCTCTGGGATCATTTGAACTTGTAGAACTGCAGCATTTTCTAATGATTAGTGTCAAAAAAAAAACAGAATATTGTCCATTCACTTCTACATCAACAAATATTTAAGAATGGTTATGATCAAACTGCTTCAGATTATTGTTGATCATCAGAAATCCTTGTTCTCAGCTCCACAATGATTTCCAGTTTCTTTACTGTAAATGCAACATATACAGCAGTTCCTGAGAAATATTAACAGCATGACAGCTGAGTCTCAGCTTCTTCTTCTCGTTCTTCATAATTAATCACACTTTGTTTTCATTGATTTCCTCATCACATTTACTTTTTAACACTATTACAGTTCACTTACAGATTCACTCAAACACATGATCATGATTCACACAGATGTGAGGGTGCACATTTGTTAACTGTTCTTTCTTTCATGGTGTTACTTTCCCCGAAGAATCTAGGCATCTTGAGTAAGGGGACCAGTAACAAATGAGTCCGGAAACAGAATGAAAAGGAAAACACACAGAGTTGTTCTGTATTAATATAGTTTTATTACAAATGATATAGGTTTATCACAAATGACATTAACTGAAAGAGCCGGCAATGCCGTTTTACCTTCAATGCCAAAGAAACAAAGGAAACACTCGCAGCAACAAAAGACAAGAAAACTACTAAAAAAATAAAGGGAGGCACTTCCCACACTTCCTACTTTACTCCTCACCACGGGGAGACACTCTCAGGGCCCACAAGCCACAGAGGGAAAAACCACCCAGCTCACAGCTCATTCTCCAACTTAAATAGCCTCAGACGTGATTGCTGACTAGAGTCAGGTGGGAAACGAGGCTAATAAACAGCAGCTGTGTCCTGGGGAGAGAGAAGAGCAAGAGAGAGACAGTGGGGTGGAGCAAGAGAGGAGGAGGCAGAGAAAAACACCACGCCCACACAAGGGCAGGTTCAGTAGGCCCAGCTAGAGCCGTAACACCCCCTCCCATAAATACAAACCAGTGGTTTGTCACAGAATGTCCTGCCCAACTTTTAAACATATCACCTACCATGCACCATAATAGCAGTTAGGCATACCCTGCCAAGTCTGCCAAGACCTTTTGATGGGTTGAAAACACTGCTGCGGGGTTGGCTCAAGTCCCTCAACATAGTGTCTCGAGTGACAGCCAGATGTTTTTCGAGGCATTACATAAGGAGAACCCAGCGGATAGCTAGAAGGCCTTACTGAAACACTTTTCAGGAGCTTCTTTGCTAGGTCATGGCGACAGGCATGCTGGTTAGCCAGAGGTGCAGGTTGGAATGGTTGTGTCACACACAGTCTATCACACGGCAGGTCATCTAGACCTGAAAGACAGTCAACAGGTGGCGGATCACAATTAGTCGATTTCTGACAGTGACCAGATGACACCACTGAGCAGTTATGCTCAATTGTTGTCTCGGACTGGCAACTTTATCCGTTTGTGAACCACGATTGACTCCTTTCAAAGCAGAGCCTTTTTGCTTTGAGTGGGCTTTCAAACAGTTAGCAACCAGCTTTGTGGCAGAAGAAACAGAGCTTTGTTTTGGCTCTTGAAACCACGCCTGTATCAGCTTTCCTAGCTGGCACACTCCTAGCCCTCGAGACCAACTGTTTCTGTTTGTAGGCCTCACAATTTGCTATCAAATGGCCAGACCTGAAACAGAAGAAACACTTTCATTTTGCCTTGGAATGGTACACAAGTACCTCACCCTTTGGGTACTGTGTAGCTGGCACATCACTAACCTTCACTGAGGCATTGCGTCGGTGGGTGCTTAATAACACTAGTTTTATGGATGAGGGCAAACTCATCAGCCAGTGTTGCAGCCTGCTGTAATGAGGACACCTTATGTTCACTGAGGTATACTGCGATGCGCTCGGAGACGCAGTTCTTAAACTCCTCTATCAGCATTAATTCACGAATCGACGCCAGGTCAGTAGCTTTGCTGGACACACACCACCGATCAAAAGCACACTTTTCTTCCTTGCGAAATCTCGGTAGGATTGACCCTGTCCCCTTTTTAATCCCGGAAGCGCTGCCTATATGCTTCTGGGACTAGCTCATAAGCTAGCAGGATGGCACTTTTCAGCTTGTCATAATTCAGACTGTCCTCAGCTGACAATGAGGAACAAACGTCCTGAGCTTTACCTACCAGCTTACATTGTAGCAAAATAGCCCACGAATCCCGTGGCCAGGGCAAAGTTGTGGCTATCCGTTCAAACGATTCAAAGTAGCTGTCAACTTCAGTATCTCGGAACACGGAACCAGCGACTGTTTTCCCTACATCAAACCGTGTGTCTGCCTGGCGAATGGAGGCAGTCGGAGGAAGGAAGCCTGCTGGAGTTCAGCTGTCGCAACAACAGCTGTCTCCGTCTCCGCCTCCACCTCCACCTTTTCAGTTCAACCTCCTGGCTCTGGCAAGCTCTGCATCTAAGCGCCTAAGCTCCAACTCCTTCAGCTGGAACTCCTCTCACGATCCTCCCTTTCCAACTGGAGATGAGCCAGGCGTACACGGAGCTTATCATCCTGCTTGAGCCTACACTTGATTCAGCGGGAGGGGTTGAAGCAAGGCAATGTCATGGGTTTGTCCTCAGGCAGCCCCTGAGCAACAGGTGTGAACACCGATAGACCTACAGCGAGCTGGCACCTGCGGAGCAGGCTGAGATGCTACACCATGCTCAAGTGGACTGGCAGACACTGGCAAGGCCACTATCCCTTTCTCCACCAAGCCAGACACAAGAGCAGCTTTCAGCTCAGCCTTACATGAGCCATGGAGACAGAAATGCCATAAAACGATGCCACCTCATGCAAACCCCTCTTCCTACAGGCGTCCAGCTGGACAAGCGAAGGGTTTTCCTTAAACACGGCAATATCAAAGGTAGCCATTAAATCCAAAACAAAAACTACCTGAGGCTAACAATAACAACAGAGAAGCACCACTTCCAATACACAAATGAAAAACAGGTGGAAAATATGTATGGCCACAGGTTAACCAATAAATAAATAATACCACCGACCCTCTCCCCAGAACTACCTACTAAAATCTTACCCTAGTTAGCTTCTGGAGTGTACCAGGCTCGAGGCAACTTTAAAGGCTAAGCATCAAGTGCACAAAGCACCGACAAGCCTACCCCCAACAGGGAACTAATCCCCACCCAGGATTACTCCGAAAATAAAAAAGGCAAAATAAAAAATGAGTGCCTGAAGGAGGAGCTTACGCTCACCTAGACACTCCCCTTTGCTAACTGGAGAGAGAGCGCAGCAGATACAATACAACTAAACAAGCCACCGGCAAACAACTCACTAAAACTCAATTGTTGTTCCTTCCATTCATATCCCGGACGAGCCCCCACAGTGTTACGTTCCCCGAAGAATCTAGGCATCTCTGTAAAGGGACCAGTAACAAATGAGTCCGGAAACAGAATGAAAAGGAAAACAGACAGAGTTGCTCTGTATTAATATAGTTTTATTACAAATGATATAGGTTTATCACAAATGATATTAACTGAAAAGAGCCGACAAGCGCCGTTTACCTTTAATGCCAAAGAAACAAAGGAAACACTCGCAGCAACAAAAGACAAGAAAACTACTAAACAATAAAGGGAGGCACTTCCTACTTTACTCCTCACCACGGGGAAACACTGTCAGGGCCCACAAGCCCATCTACTCACTAGTCAGAACGAGGCTGTCTGTCCAAAACCCTGCACAAAACCGTGTAGAGCCACAGAGGGAAAAACCACCCTGCTCACAGCTCATCCCCAGCTTAAATAGCCTCAGAGGTGATTGCTGACTGGAGTCAGGTGGGAAACGGGGCTAATAAACAGCAGCTGTGTCCTGGGGAGAGAGAAGAGCAAGGGGGAGACAGAGGGGTGGAGCAAGAGAGGAGGAGGCAGAGAGGAGGAGGCAGAGAAAAACACCACGCCCACACAGGGGCAGTTTCAGGAGGCCCAGCTAGGGCCGTAACACATGATTAAGCTTGTACACTGATCTACAGCTGACTGACAGTCCGAGTCATTTCCTCATTCATAAAATCAAAGCTCAGAGCAGAGAATTCATCTGCACAAGTTTACCTTGTTACAAAAGCAGAAATCCCACTTAAACATTAGTTTACTAAACATGAAGCATTTACAGCCAGACAGTCATCAATAAATCAGGATTCAATTCAATTAAATTCAATTTTTTTTATATAGCACCAAATCACAACAAAAGTCGCCTCAAGGCGCTTCATAGGTACAGAGAAAAACCCAACAATCATATGACCCTCTATGAGCAAGCACTTTGGCGACAGTGGGAAGGGAAAACTCCCTTTTAACAGGAAGAAACCTACGGCAGAACCAGGCTCAGGGAGGGGCGGGGCCATCTGCTGCGACCTGTTGGGGTGAGAGAAGGAAAACAGGATGAAAGACATGCTGTGGAAGAGAGACAGCGGTTAATAATAGATATGATTCAATGCAGAGAGGTCTATTAACACATAGTGAGGGAGAAAGGTGACTGGAAAGGAAAAACTCAATGCATCATGGGAATCCCCGGCAGCCCACGTCTATTGCAGCATAACTAAGGGAGGATTCAGGGTCACCTGGTCCAGCCCTAACTATATGCTTTAGCAAAAAGGAAAGTTTTAAGCCTAATCTTAAAAGTAGAGATAGTGTCTGTCTCCCGAATCCAAACTGGAAGCTGGTTCCACAGAAGAGGGGGCTGAAAACTGAAGGCTTTCGCTCCCATTCTACTTTTAAATACTCTAGGAACAACAAGTAGGCCTGCAGTGCGAGAGCAAAGTGCTCTAATAGGGTGATATGGTACTAAAAGGTCATTAAGTGTTTTGGCAACAAATTGGATTTGAAGACCGAAGTTGCTCTCTTTAAACAGTCTGAAGAAGGTCACTTATAAATTAAGCTAATCAGAAAACAGACTCCAGTTTGCTAAGTAGCATGTAGCAAAGACTTTTTTCTTCTGTTGGAGCATAACAAAAGTCTTGAGGTCTGATGACTCCAGAGTAAACTGTTTTTGATTTAGTCATTCCAAAGTGATGGAACATCGGGGTAAGATGTGAGGTGGACACACCCATTATCCCTAGTGCATACATAGATATGATACAAACCACTGCAGTACAGTACTTGTAATACCTACAGCATGTTCTAATCGCTCTAACAGGATATTATGGTCAACAGTGTTGAACGCTGCACTAAGGTCTGGCAGGACAAGCACAGAGATGAGTCCACTGTCAGAGGCCATAAGAAGATCATTTGTAACCTTCACTAAAGCTGTTTCTGTGCTGTGATGAGCTCTGAAACCTGACTGAAACTCTTCAAATAAGCCATTCCTCTGCAGATGATCTGTTAGCTGTTTGACAACTACTCTTTCAAGGATTTTTGATATGAAAGGAAGGTTGGAGATTGGCCTATAATTAGCTAAGACTGCTGGGTCTAGAGATGGCCTTTTGAGTAAAGGTTTAACTACAGCCACCTTGAAGGCCTGTGGTACATAGCCGATTATTAGAGATAGGTTGATCATATTTAAGATCGAAGAATTAATTAATGGCAGGACTTCTTTGAGCAGTTTTGTAGGAATGGGGTCTAAAAGACACGTTGATGGTTTGGAGGAATTAATTATTGAAGTTAACTCAGAAAGATCAATTGGAGAAAAAGAGTCTAACTTAACATCAATGGTACTAAGCGTAGATGTGAGCGACATTACATCTGTTGGATGATTACTGGTAATTTTTCTCTAATGATAAAATTTTATTTGTGAAGAAGTTCATGAAGTCATTACTAGTTAACGTTAAAGGGATGGTTGGCTCAAAAGAGCTCTGAATTTTGTCAGCCTGGCTACAGTGCTGAAGAGAAACCTGGGGTTGTTCTTACTTTCTTCAGTCAGTGACGAATAGTAAGATGTTCTGGCTTTGCGGAGGGCTTTCTTATAAAGCAGCAAACTAATTCTCCAGGCTAAATGATGATCCTCTAAATTTGTGACACGCCATTTCCCCTCCAGCTTACGAGTCATCTGCTTTAGGCTACGTGTTTGAGGATTATACTCCGGAGTAGTTAGTTTTCACAGGAGCTACAGTATCCAGAGTCATACGTAGTGAGGAGGTACAATTATTAACAAGATAATCAACCTCTGTTGGGGTAACATTCAGATAGCTGCTCTGCTCTATGTTGGTACAGGCCATTGAAGATGATAACAGTGGGTGGATTATATTCTTAAACTTAGTTACAGTGCTTTCAGAAAGACATCTACTGTGATAAAGTCTACTCTCCACTGCTGTGTAATCAATTATTATAAATGTAAATGTTATCAGGAAATGATCAGACAGGAGAGGGTTTTCAGGAAACACTATTAAATGTTCAGTTTCTATGTCATATGTTAAAACAAGATCTAGAGTGTGATTAAAGTGGTGGGTGGGTTCTTTTACATTTTGAGAGAAGCCAATTGATTCTAATAACAGATTAAATGCCATGTTGAGGCTGTCATTTTAGCATCTACATGGATGTTAAAATCACCCACAATAATTATTTTATCTGAGCTGAGCACTAAATCAGATAAAAGTCTGAGAAATCAGAGAGAAACTCTGTGTAAGGCCCAGGTGGACGATGTATGATAACAAGTAAGACTGGTTTCTGAGTTTTACAGCTGGGGTGGACGAGGCTAAGCATCAGGCTTTCAAATGAATTAAAAGTCTGTCTTGGTCTTTCGTTAATTAATAGACTGGTGTGAAAAATTGCTGCCACACCCCCTCGGCCTGTGCTTGAGGTTTCTGGTAGTTAGAATGACTCGGGGTGTTGATTCATTTAAACTAACATACTCATCCTGCTGCAACCAGGTTTCTGTAAGGCAGAGTAAATCGATTTGTTGATCAATTATTAAGTCATGTACTAACAGAGACTTGGAGAGAGAGATCTAATATTTAATAATCCACATTTCACTGTTTTACTCTTTGGTTCAGATGTGGATACTGTATTGTTCTTTCTTTGTGATTTTTATGTTTAAGTTGTTTATTGCTGGTTTTTAGTTTGTTTTTGTCTGTTTGGGAGCTGACACAGTCTCAATGGAGATGGGTTTTGGGGGTAGCAGGAGGAGAGAAGCTGCAGAGGCGTGTAAGACTGCAACTCTGCTTCTGGATAGTCATATTTTGGGGGGTTTAATAAATTTGTCCATATTTCTAGAAATGAGAGCTGCTGCATCCAAAGTGGGATGGATGCCATCTCTCCTAACAAGACCAGGTTTCCTCCAGAAGGTTTGCCAATTATCTATGAAGCCCACATCGTTTCTGGGACACCACTCAGACAGCCAGCAATTTAAGGAGAACATCATGACTAAACATGTCACTCCTGGTCTGTTTGGGGAGGGACCAGAGAAAACTACAGTGTCCGACATTGTTTTGGCAAAGTTACACACAGATTCAATATTGATTTTAGTGACCTCCAATTGGCGTAACCGGGTGTCATTACTGCCGACGTGAATTATGATCTTACTGTATTTACGTTTACCCTTAGCCAGCAGTTTTAAATTTCCTTCAATGTCGCCTGCTCTGGCCCCTGGAAGACAATTGACTATGGTTTGCGGTGTCTCTAGCTTCACGTCTGAGAACAGAGTCACCAATTACCAAGTTTGACCCCGGCAGGTGTGTCGCTGAGTGGGGAAAAAGCAGTTGAACACATGAACAGGTTGGTGGTGTACCTGGGACTTCTGTTTAGGACTATGCTTCCTCCTCACCGTCACCCAGCCGCCCTCTTTCCCCAGCTGCTTGGGGTCTGCCGGGGAAACAGCTAGCGGGCCTATGCTATCTTTGGCTGCACCAGCTACAGGGGCCTGGCTAGCTACGGGTAAATGAAGGGTCTGGCCGAGTCTCAATTCAGTAATCCTGGCCTCCAGAGCTGCAAATATGCTACATTTGTTACAAGTATCATTACTGCTAAAGGAGGCCGAGGGTAGCTAAACATCTGACACAATGAGCAGGAAAGTGTAGGAGGTACAAGTGAAGTAGCCATGGTGCTAGCGAGTGGTCTCTGAGCTAAGCTAAGCTAGCGAAACAGTACAGAGACAGTGAGTGAATACTTTACAATAAATTAGGTAGTGAGTACAGAGAAAGTGAGGTCGTACCTTCTCTTACTGATTTATGGTAGAGGAGGACACCTACTCTGTATCTGGTTAAGTATAAGAGCCATTGGTTTAGGTTGACCGCTGGACTCCTGGCACCGGCTTTTTAAGGAGTCGTTCACAGGGTCACATCTTGACACACACACACACACGGTACTCTTTGTTCATATGTATGCCTGTGTAAGACGTCATATGGTAATGAGACTATGCATATTCATGTAACCTCAATAAAGAGCAGTGCTATGGGGGAGCTAACTGGGAGTGACTGGGGTTCGAGCGGCAGGGAAAGGTGCTCGTCACGGTTCTCTCCCTCGTGCATGAGCAACAAAAGAGCTCTGGTGACTTGCGTCTTGTCTCTGCCATTGTAGTAGGGTGTGTGTTGGTGTTCCAGCAATAGCTCTCTGCTAGACAAACCTATCAGTGAGCAATCATTGTTTGATTAGAATCAATCACACTGATCAGTGATCAATCAGTGTTTGATTAAAATCAGTCACACTGATAGAAATGTGTATGTCACAGGTGGATAATGGAGATGATGTAAATATCTGAGTGAAGTCGAGGCTGAAATGACTTTAAGAATAAAAGTGAACTCAAACATTTTATAAGCACCTGAAGGCGCTCGATTGTAATCTGATTACATTTCATGATGAAATAGATGGAGAAACTGACAATTCTGCTGAAATGAGCAGAAGAGGCTTAGAATTGTGCTGAAAACAGGTGTAAACAGCTGAAAATTCTGCTGGAATAAGGTAAACTTTTAGAACTTTCTGCTGAAAAGAGATAAAGAAACTGACAATTCTGCTGAAAAGAGATGAAGAAACTGAAAATTCTACTGAAAGAGGTGAAGAAACTGAAATTTGTGCCGTAAACAGGTGTAAAGGCTGAAAATTCTGCTGAAAAGAGGTGAATCAGCGGAATTTCTGCTTATAAGAGGTAAAGAAGCAGAAGTTGCGCTGAAAAGGGTGAATCCATGAGAATTTCCTCTGAAAAGAGGTAATGAAGCAGAAATTTCTGTTGAAAACAGCTGAAAAGCTGAAATTTGTGTTAAAAAAAGTAAAAACTTAAAATTCTGCTGAAAAAGGGAGGAAAAGCTGAAATTTGTGTTGACAAGAGTTAAAGACATGAAAAATTCTACTGAGAAGAGCAGAAGAGACTGAAAATTGTGCTGAAAAGGGTGAAGAAGCTGAAATTTGTGTTGAAAAGAGATAAAAACTGTTAACTGAAAAAATGTTATCATAAGCAGGATTTGAACCGGGCCTCCCGCTCTCAGAATAGCTGCTCATCTCACTGAGCTAAAACACAGCTCACCCGGGGAGCTAAATCAGCGAACACTTGTAACCTGGTCCTATTGATCAAAATGGGCTAAGAAAATGGCATAAAAAACTTAATATCTCAAAATGTATAAAAGTTATGAGCACCAAAAGATATATGTGGCATTAGCAGGAGCAGAACAGTTGAAAATTTGAATGGTGAAAATCGGATGAAAACTGAGAGAGTAGTTAACCAGCAAAGGTCGGCGCAACTAGAATAAGGTAGAAGAACTAGAAAAAGTTGCATTTCCTGCGAAAATGCAGTGTGAATGCTGTGTAGTGGAATCTGAAAACAGTAGAAGAATGAGAACTCCACTAAAAACACTGTGTAGAAGTTGAACTCTGCTGAAAACTGCTTTATTTGAAAGTCTACACTGAAGAGTGTCAAAAAAGCAGGGAGAGTGCAAGGAGGGAAGATGTGCGACAAGAGCCACAGATAGGATTTAAACCTGCGCTGGTCTCAAGGCGGCTGCTCATCTCACTGAGCCAAACTGGTTCTCAGCTGATTGAAAACATGAAACTGAAAATTGTCCTGAAAAGAGGTGAAGATGCTGAAAATTCTGTTGAAAAGAGCAGAAGAGGCTGAGATTTGTGCTTATAAGAGGTGAAAAAGCTGAAAATTCTGGTGATAAGAGGTGAACTTTTTGAACTTTCTGCTGAAAAGAGATGGAAAAACAGTAAATTGTGCAGAAAAGGGGTAAAGAAACCAAAAATTCTGTTGAAAAGAGCAGAAGAGGCAGAACTTTGCGCTGAAAACAGCTGAAGAAGCTGGAGTTTGTGCTGAAAAGTAGTGAAAAACTTTAAATTCTGCTGAAAAGAGGTGAAAAACCAGATATTTGTGTTGAAAAGAGTTAAAACACTTGAACTGTCAACTGAAATTTTTTTGTCATAAGCGAGATTCGAACCTGAGCCTCCCGCTCTGAGAAGAGCTGCTCATCTCACTGATCTAATTTCAGCTTGTTCACTTCTTTGCTGTCGAAAGTTCAGGTTTTTCAGCTCTTTCGAGCAGTTTGCTCAGCATCCTCTGCACCCTGAACATTTTTTTCTCTCATCATATCTTGTCTTCAGATGAGAACCAGTTTGGCTCTGTGATATGCGTAGCTGTTCTCATAGCGGGAGGCCTGGGTTCGAATCTTACTCATGGCAGCATGTTTTTTGCATTTGCATTCTATTTTTATCCTATTGTATATTTTATTCTATTTATTCTACTGTATATATTATTTAATTTATTCTATTCTGTACAGTTGTGTACAATATTGTATTCTTATTGTATTTCAGCAGCTTAATCAGCGTTCTCTGCAGCCTGCACATTTTTTCTCTCATCATATCATTTCCATGAGACCCAGTTTGGCTCAGTGAGATGAACAGCTACATTGATAGTAGGTGCCGTAGGTTTGAATCCTACCTGTGATCATCAAGCACATCTTCCCTCCTTGCGCTAATTCTGCTTTCTTGACACTCTTCAGTGTACCCTTTCAAATAAAGCTGTCTTCGTTCCCATGAGAACTAGTTTGGCTCAGTGAGATCAGCAGCTGCCTTGAGACCCTGTAGCGTGGGTTCTAATCCTACCTGTGGCTCGCCAGGCACGTCTTCCCTCCTTGTAGTAATTCTGCTTTAGAGAGCCGCGGGCCATACGTTGAGTATCACTGTTTGTAATGTGAACATTGTTCTGCTACAGTCAATGGACTAAACCAGAGAAGAAGAAAATAGACTTTACCATGAAGATCCTCAGTGTGGATCAGTATAATATCAGCCTGATGTCTGCAGTTTAGTGTCAGCACAACTTTCACATCATATTCATCTCAGCACAACTAAAACATGCTGACTGACCTCAGAGTTTCAAGTCCACATCCTGGACTCTCCAGAAAACCACACAGCTGCTTCACTCCTTCATCCTGCAGGTTGTTTCCCCACAGGTCCAGCTCTCTCAGATGGGAGGAGTTGCATTTCAGCGCTGCTGCCAGATAATCACAGCTGATCTCTGACAAACCACAGCACTCCAATCTGTATAAAGAATGAAAGATGTAAGTTTATTAGACAAAGTGTGAGCTTGAAATCATTCAGTGTTTCATAATCTGTTCAGAGCTGAAGAAGGTTCAGAATGTAGAAGTTTAGAAAATGGAAACTCCAAACAGCTGAAGCAAACAGGAAGCAGCTTAAAATAAACACAACAAGAGAAAAAATATTCAAATTCAAATTGTACCTTTATCATAAAAACATGAAAAAGACTTGAAAAAGTTGTGTTTGTCATTCAAGGAACCACATGGCTTCACTTTAAAAGGTGAAGTTGGAAAGAAATGGACATATTTGAAGTCCAGCAACACCTTTTTCCAGTCACATTATTACAGCAGACAAACTACAAGCTCATTTTTATTCCAACAAGACATCTTCTGACCTGGACTAATAACTAGGGCTGCCACAAACGATTATTTTGATAGTCGAGTAGTCACCGATTATTTTTGCGATTAGTTGTCTAATCAGATCACGCATCCATTGGCCGCAAAATGTACAGTTTATTGCACCAGCATGCATCTGCTCTTACATAACTATCATTAGCTTGAAGTGTTTAAGGTATGTGCTAACTAAAAATAAAGACAAGATGATAGTTTATTAAACTTTTAATGAATTTTGCAAATTGTAGCATGGAATCAAAGGACCCAACTTCGACTCAGTGTGTTCGGTTGCTTTCTTTTATTTTGACATAATCAGTGGTTTCTGTGGTTGTTGCACTTTCCAGCACACACTGCTCTGGCTTCGGTACTCAGCTCCAGCAGCCTCTCCTCCTCTCCGGCCCCGGCTGCTACTGAAATGGGGAAGGCATGATTAGAAGATGTTCACTGACTCTGCCAAGCCAGCCTCCCCTACCACCATGCCCTGAATCAGTATTCCACTCCTCTGCAGCCAAGTCACTAACCACATCCGCCACACACCCCACCGCCTGACCTAGGCCAGGGGCTGTCGGCCTGGCCTACCCGCCCAGGCGCGAGCAGAGAGGATATCAGCCGCAACTATCTGCGCCCCTGGCCTGTGGACCACTCTGAATTTAAAAGGCTCGAGATCCAGATACAACCATATGATCCGGGCGTTGGCATCCTTCATGTGGTGGAGCCATTGCAGCGGTGTGTGATCCGAACACCACGGTGAAAGGGGTCCACAAGGTAATAACGAAGGAGTCAACTGCCCACCAGATAGCCAGGCACCCCTTTCCACTGTGCTGTACCTGGCCTCCTGCTCCGACAGTTTTCTGCCGATGTACACAGCGGGGCAGTCAACTCCGTTACCTACCTACTGGGACAAAACAGCCCACAGCCCTCTGTTTGGGTGTCAGTCTGCAGAATAAAGGGAGGAGAAGTTAGGTGTGTGGAGCAGGGGTTCCCCACAGAGGCCTTTTTTTTTACCCGCACAAAAGGCACTCGGGCACCTTTTGAGGTGAGATCAGTCAAGGGGCTGGTCAAGTCAGCAAAGCCTGGCACGCAAGCGGCGGTGGTAACCCACCAGCCCCAGGCACTACCTCACCTCCTTTTTTGGTCTTGGGATGCGGACAGGATGCATAGGCTGCCGTTTTGTCCATTTGTGGCCAAACCTGACTGCCTCATAAGTGTTAGCCCAGATACTGTACCTCCCTCCATCCAACCACACACTTCTTCGGGTTGGGAGAGCCCTGCCTTCCTCAGGGATTCCAAGACCGTGGCCACCCTCAGCACATGCTCCGCCCAAGTGTCACTATGGATGATGACATCATCCAGGTAGGCAACAACATATGCAGCGTGCGACCGCAGCACCCAGTCCATGAGGCGGCTGGAATGTGGCAGTCCCGAACAAGCCAAGCGGAGTATAGCAATTGGTACAAACCATACAGAGTGGAGTGATGTTTTTTCCTTAGACTCTGCAGACAAGGGAATCTGCCATTAGCCCTTGTTTAAATCCAGCATTGTAAAAAAGCGAGCAGTGCCTAACTGGTCCAGGAGTTCGTCGACCCGGGGCATGGGTCTACGACCTTAATGACCTTGACCTTGTAGTATGTTGGGAACGAAGTATTATTTTTTGTTATTTTTATTATTTTCATTTATTATTTTATTTTTATTAATTCTATTTGTTATTATTGGTATTACTGTCATTACTGTTGCATCATAAACATATAGCAAGCATATGTATACAAGAAGTATTGATACAAGAGGTATTGATATTGCATTCAAATGTTCAAATATATTGGTATCATATTAGTCTTTATTACAGGTTCAGTAAAGAACCACTTTAAACTGTTGAGTTGAATCTATAACCCGAAATGAGACAGGAAGTTATAGGCTTTTGAAGTTGCAGGTTTTGCAGAAGTGAAACCAAAAGCAGAGTGAGTGCAAGTTAAGAGTAGGGTGTCTTTTATGCATTTATCGACGATTAAACTTTAAGTAGTGGTATTAGATTGAAACATTTGTTTTATACAGTTTATATAGAAGTTAAGATCATCACAACACAGGATGGCCTTAGCCTGGTTGCCTAAGTGAGGTCAACTAAGGTGCAGAGAGCAGATGCACACTCTGTGCCTGCAGCGCAGAGACATACACACACACACTGTTAGGGTGTGGGTGAAAGTTGACTGATGAAGCAGTAGATGCTGCGATGCGAGGCGGAGCTGGCTTCTGAGGAAACCACGGGGAGAAGATGGAAGCCAGTGTACTTTTAATTGTGCCTTAAGTTGTCAAATAGAACATTTGTGGTTTTGAAGCTGATGTATGTGATGGCGCAATGAGGGGCGTCACTAAATATACTCTGATGCATATAAAACTGTATTTTGATGTTTGGAGGATGAGATTGTGGGGCTGTCTGCTTACGAGTCCGCTCATTCTCCCAGCGTGTCATTTCATTAAAATCATCGTCTTTACCCTTTGGACCAGTGTGGTTACTTGCATTCCTCCTGTGTTTCCTTCCCTATATTTTGAACCCTAACATTTGGGGGCTCGTCCGAGGGGAAGTGAGACAGGACGGAGAAAGGTCCGGCGTCAGGCGCTCAGGCATTGGTCAGTGGTCAAAGTGGTGACAAGCCGGCATATAACAAAGGTAGGCACCACCTGTTGAATTTCTAAGTGTGCCAGATTGGACATCATTACAAAATTAAAGTCTACTCACTGAAATTACTGGTAGATGTCTGCTTTGATTTTGGTGAAAAGTTGAAGGTTGAAGTAATGATAATGAAATGGAAGTTTATAAGTGACAGCACTGAGTTAAAGAGAATAAAGAAATGAAAAGAAAGCAGTTGGACTGCAGAGTGAATTTAGAGTTATAGGTTATTGGCGAAGAGTTTGTGACAGTTAAGTCTTAATTGAATATAAAGCCGGGCTTGGGCATCAATAGAATTGCATGTGTGATTTTATGGGGTGTTTTCAAAGTAATTAAATTATCTTAGGGCGGGACTATGGGACAGTCTTAGGAAGCCTTGTCGCCCAAAGGTAGCAGCTTGCGGAGTCGGGGCGCTTAGGCTCCGTCCTCTATGAGGATAGTCAGTTTGGCAATCTGTGGGGTGGGGCATCCCAGAATCGCTAAGTGATTTAAGGATCACTTTTTACTGTCCGGGACAGTACATTGCGCTTTTTTGGTCAGTAGAAACCGGGTTTCGGGCGTGTAACTTTAACTTAAAACTTCGGGGAAGCCGGGGATGTGAAATGCCCCAAAATAGAGCTTTTCGGCAGGGGTTGAGTTGGTTGACGCTTTAAATTGTGTTAGGGCATTAGATATGTGACCACGGTCCGGGGCCGAGACTGGTTAATTGATGCAAAAAACTTGGAGTTTATCCCTTGGAGGTTAATTTAAATTTGTCAAAATTCTGTAGGTTGTGCAATCTCAGGCCTGATAATTGTTGTTATTATAATTAAAAGACGTCTGTGTAATATAAAGGAGATTTCTGTGTGAAAGGAGTCTAAGGCAGTGCTGGTATTAGTTTTAGATTGTGTGTGTGAAAATGCAAATAAGGCAGCTGCGAAGTCCCTAGAGTTTTAGGAAGCTGATAGAGACTGTTACACATTGCTGAAGACGCTGGTTTTGTTTATTACAATATTGTAAGTAAAGTTTTATTTCTTGCCATGACTGTATGACTTTTTGCTGGGTCTTGAGATAGAATACATAAACTGTTGATACTTAGGACCGTTATTTGGGGTCTGAAAACTGAAATTGACTTTGAAATAATTTCATTAATAAATATGTCTGTAAGTGATGTCTCTTTTGGTGTCCAAGTAAGATGTTTTAGGATTTTTAGATGGGTTTTGTTTCAGTTTGAGATACTATACACAGTTACATTTGGTGTTTCTAATGTATTGTTGTTGACTTTGAGTGATATATAAAGGTGTAAGTTGTTTGATGTTTGTTGGGCTAAGGAGGGTTTAGCCCATTGTGAGTCAGTTTTCTTCCAGTTCCATAATATATAAGGAGTTATATTTGACAGACTGTTTGAATTTTGGCTTTATGTTAATATAGGTTACAGCGGGAACTGAGGAAACACAGCACAACATTTTAAGGGTTTAAAATAATAATAAATAAATGAATGAAGTTAAATGAATGAAGTTTCTTATGGGTTTTTGTGTGTGTTTTAGGGATAGTTTTGTGGGTTTTAGGGGAGTGTGTGTTTGTGTGTGTCAAGCGGAGATAACATGAAAACAGAAGAATTAGAGACTAGAATGTTCTAGAAGCCAATAAAATGCAAATTAAAGCTGTGAACTGCTTAAACCACAGTTGGTTTCACAAATAATGCTGCATAGAAAGTTGAATCGTGTGTTTAAGGCGCCATTTATGTTTATTAGAGGGTTATAAATAAAGTTCTGAGTTGCTGTAGTGGATGTATAGTAATTGACTGAGTTTTGAGTTCGTATATATATATATATATATATATATATATATATATATATATATATATATATACGGAGGGCATTGTATATACTTAAGACTAACATATTACTTTCAGTAGTAACCTCTCTTCAGAAAGAAAGGCTGTGGTGTTTTGTTTTTCCAGTTATGCATGTGCTGTGAGAATGATTAGAGGTTTCAATTGTTCTTATTTTTTATTTGCTCCTTGTGAGTTTGAAAAGCATGCCTGTAAAATACTCTTAGGAAAGCGTATTTTGAGTGATTTTAACTGGGTGAATGATGTCACAAAAACCGACAAATGTAAAAAACTTGGAATATTTAAAAGGGTGCATGAAATAAGGGTGTATTGTTTTTAGACCAAGACTTAGTAAAACTAAAGAGGGTTTGTAGACTGTAAATATGAAAAACAAGTGTTTGATTAATCTGTAGAAACAGGAAAGAGAAACAGGAAATACTGTGCTGCTGTGTGTGTGAGAGGAAGGTGTGTGTGTGACTGATGATGTCAGGGGAGCTCCCAGAGAAATAGACAGACGAGTTAAACTCTAAGAAGATGAAGCGAATGTATGTCTTAAGAAAAAGTAATAAAATTATATTAATTACAGGTTTTAGAAAAGAGACAGACCGAGAGAAATAAATACATGAACTAACAATTACATTAATGAATTGAAAACCCACGTACACGAATTGTTACATGTGGAATTATTGTTGGAAAGTTAATACACACATGAAATAAAGAAAGCAGTTTACACTCCTTTAATTTCCAGAACCAGTTTGTTCCCTAGACCTGATAACACCCTTGCCCAGTTGGCCCCCTGTATGAGGTGAGCATGGAAGGCTGGACAGCCCATGACGGGTAAGATCCCACCTCGAAACCCTGGGACAACCTAAGGCAAGGCGCAGTCCTGATTGCTTGAACCTAAGTCCCGGGTGACCTTGGGTCACTGGAGGCGGGATTTAACAGGTAAGGCCACTGGGCACAGGCGGAGGAAATGTCATTAACAATGACCAGTGATGAGCCAGAGAGAGAAAACACACCCTGTCAAAGGAGTTTGAAACACTGCAAAAGTAACATTTACAAGATCATAAAGAAACATTTATGAAAATCACACATCTGAACAGAAAATGCACTAACCTTACAGAGATAAGCTCATGAAGAGTAATGCATAGATAGTGATTAAAACCTGGCTAAGAACACAAACATATGTAATTAAATCAGCCTGCTAATTACATGAGTGTTAAAATGGTGTGAATGTTGAAGAAAATACACTTAAAACACACTTGGATAAAATAGAGTTGTGGAATAACTCAAAAGAAGCTGTATGACAAGGGAGTGAGTTATGAGAAAAAAACAAAAAAACAAACAAAAGAGAAGTGTTTAAAGTAGTTTAAAAGGTGACTTAGGAGTGCTCTTGCACTGATTGATAAAAGTAAGTGATTAGTATAGAAAGAAAATGAAAATAATTGAATAAGGTGATAAGGTTTAAACATGTATTTCTTTTGTCACGTTGACTTGTTGAGATGAAACAGTATGCAAATTAGCTCGAGTGAGTGACGACAGAGGAGCTTCCTGTGTGTGCGATTGAGGCCTTAAGGAAGGGAAGCAAAGTAGACTGTTCAGAGGTGCAGATTTGGACAAGAAATTTATAATTTAGTGTTGACACATTGTTATAACGTGTTTATATTTTAGGCTGAATCTAAGTATGGTGAAGTGTCAAAGGAGACATGGTTGTGTGTAAAAGCAGTTGCAGCTTTTGACGAGGTTTCAGTGCACTGAGCGGGTGAACTTTGAGATTGTTTTAGATTTTTGAGGCTGTTGTTTTATTTCAAGAGAGGGTGGTTTGATTAGACCTGGATAGGTCTGAGAGAACCCAGGAAATTTTTGTAGTAAGTGCACTTAGGAAACAAACCTGTCAGGTGATTTTGTTTTGTACTTTGATGAGCTAATGATCAGCTCTCTTTTTCATTTTGTTCTAAGCAGGCCTGGAAGAGAGTGAACTGGCGCTGACAAAATTACCAAATCTGAAAATCAGGTGGGCTTTTCAGATCACAATTGGTGGCGAGTCTCTGTTTAAAGAAGGATTGTAGCGATTCAATCCAGTCAAAGTATAGAGAACTACTTTCCTAAAAGGAAAGCGAAATACAACATACGAATGAGCTCATTTTGCTGATGTGGAGCATCTGATGGCGTGCATGAAGGCTGCAGTATCAGCAAAAATATCATGTGTGAATGCATGCGAGTGAATGCAGTGATTGGACCAAGGGGAAATAAATAAAGGTTGACAAACAGGAGGTGGAAGACTTAATTCTGGGGATGCTGATGTTTCCTTTGGTGAATTTCTGTTTTATTGATTTGGGTTAGACCATGTTATTACATTATAAAAGGCTAAATGCTCAAAGGAAACATTTTGATATAACTCAAGTTACCATTAACTGAGGTAACACATGATTAATAACTGTTCTGTTTAAGTTTAATTTTTTGTTATGACATAGGTTGGATCATAAAGGGGAGTTGAGTATGAAATGTAAAGTACAGGTTTTGTTTCCAGGAAATTCAAGGATCCAGAGTTCGATGGAGCAGGAGTTGAGAAGATTTGACATGATGATTAAATTGATTTTATTCCTTAAACACAGGTTTTTAGGGCGGAGCAAAATACCTGAGAGGAGGATTGCTGAAGTGTTTTGGAGAGATGATATGACTAACCTTTTTCCTTTAATTTCTTGAGCCCAGGTGACACATTTTGAGGTTTATTTGGACACACATGTGAAGTCCAAATAAAAAAGGATGAAATAAGTTTTAGGATCATTTAATGACATTTATTTTGGTTGTTTTGATAATTTAGATATGGTGGCGCTGAGGCAGGAATTGTTATTTTCATGTTTAAGTGAAAGGATTAAAATGAACTGAATTCTGTTTAGAAGATAAAATGTTGGTGTCCATAAGATGCTGTATACAAAACTTAAAGGGAAACTGTGGGAATAAAGGATATGCTTTGGGGAAAATAGTGAAGATTTTACGAGTAGAAAATGTGTGATTTCTTGTTGATGTTTAGGATAAGTTGTTATAATGTAGGCTTTAGAAACAGATAGTAAATAGATTTATTTCTAGGGTAGAGGAGAGCTTGTTATGAGAATGTTAAAAGTGTCACTGACCGAATGAATAGCATTGAAGATTATATACATAGAAATGATTTTTCTTACACATTGCAATCGTGCTCATTAACAGAGCTGATGTTCGGTCCATTTAAAGGTCATAAGCTTCGATGGCGTTATGTCTCAGTCGATATATTGTAGGGGACTTGGAGCAACAGAAGGATAAACAGCATTCACGCTTACAAACACATATGGTTTAAACATAGGTGAGGCCCAGGGCCTGAAATCCATTTAGCATTTAACTGAATAGGAGTTTTGCTTGTAACTAAATTGGGTGACATGTAAAATATGGAATAACACATGCAGCTCCACATGAGTCTTATTATATAAAATGCAGCTACAGAATAATGACGCTTGTTGAAGTGACCAAGTTTTGTTTAAAACAGGACCCAAAGGGGAAAGCTTATGTATTTTGGTTAAGACTGATAAAATATAATGACTGATAAAATATAATTAGAATGTACCATTACATTAAGAGCAGCAAAAATGAAATAAAATGCTGTACCAAAACAGGTTATAACACAGGAAATGTGAGTTTAAAAATGAAGTTAGTGTCAACACATGAAGTTGTTCCTAGGGAGCTTTTAGCTATGATGAAAGTTATTCAGGAGTAATTGATTATATGATTTTAATGTATGATGATTTAATTAAAATGGTTGTTTTTCTTTGATCCTGGTGTAGAATAAGTGGTTATGATGATTTTTCTTGTGAAAGGTGATTTTAGGCCAGAGCTGTGACACTACAGGATGTTGAATAGAGTGAACAACAGGAAACATATGACAGCAGTGCTGTAAGACTGTTAAAAAGCTGTAGATTGAGATGAGTGATGTTTAAGATTATATAGGAACAAAGGTCAGAAAGTCAGAAGATAATTGGGTTTATGCTTTTGATTAAAGACTCCCAAATATAATAGGTTGAACCAAGTTTGAATAAAGAGAACAATTGATGGACATAAGTGAGGGGAAGAGCATAGTAGGGAGAAGGTTCTTTTTATCCATTACAGCTAAGGTGAATCTAGTCTTAGACTAGGATCTACTCTGTGAATTATTAGTTTCGGTCATGCTTTTATTTGTTTTGGTGACCTCTGGATAACATCCAGAGGTCAAGAAAGGTGTTGGGAGACAGTATTATTTTTGTTATTTTATTATTTTCATTTATTATTTTATTTTATTAATTCTATTTGTTATTATTGGTATTACTGTCATTACTGTTGCATCATAAACATATAGCAAGCATATGTATACAAGAAGTATTGATACAAGAGGTATTGATATTGCATTCAAATGTTCAAATATATTGGTATCATATTAGTCTTTATTACAGGTTCAGTAAAGAACCACTTTAAACTGTTGAGTTGAATCTATAACCCGAAATGAGACAGGAAGTTATAGGCTTTTGAAGTTGCAGGTTTTGCAGAAGTGAAACCAAAAGCAGAGTGAGTGCAAGTTAAGAGTAGGGTGTCTTTTATGCATTTATCGACGATTAAACTTTAAGTAGTGGTATTAGATTGAAACATTTGTTTTATACAGTTTATATAGAAGTTAAGATCATCACAACACAGGATGGCCTTAGCCTGGTTGCCTAAGTGAGGTCAACTAAGGTGCAGAGAGCAGATGCACACTCTGTGTGCGCAGCGAGACATACACACACACTGTTAGGGTGTGGGTGAAAGTTGACTGATGAAGCAGTAGATGCGATGCGAGGCGGGCTGGCTTCTACGGGAAACCACCGGGAGAAGATGGAAGCCAGTGTACTTTTAATTGTGCCTTAAGTTGTCAAATAGAACATTTGTGGTTTTGAAGCTGATGTATGTGATGACGCAATGAGGGGGCGTCACTAAATATACTCTGATGCATATAAAACTGTATTTTGATGTTTGGAGGATGAGATTGTGGGGCTGTCTGCTTACGGAGTCCGCTCATTCTCCCACGCGTGTCATTTCATTAAAATCATCGTCTTTACCCTTTGGACCAGTGTGGTTACTTGCATTCCTCCTGTGTTTCCTTCCCTATATTTTTGAACCCTAACAAGTACCATATCACCCTATTAGAGCACTTCGCTCTCGCACTGCAGGCCTACTTGTTGTTCCTAGGGTAGGCTCGCTGGTCGGTGGCAGCGGACCCACTATGCTGCCCTGGCCGGGAGCCCCTTCACAAATTGCTCCAGCACCACAGCGTTCAGCACCCTCAATTCCCTTGGCATGGGGTCAGGCTGCAGCCACCTGGCCACAGCGTCGTGCAGCCTTCAGGCACATGCAAAAGCGGTCCTCGGTCCAATCGGCCCCTCCGGAAGCGTCCTCGCCGTTGCAGGCAGGATGAAACTGCCACCTGGGCTTCCCCAGACAGCAGTGGGAGCAGTCAGAGAGCCCATTCCGCTGCCAGCCACTGGTGGCCTGGAATACCTCCAGGAAGGTTTGGGGAGGTCATCATCCATCTGATGTAATCTCACTGGGGGGAGTGGAGGCCGCCCCGGCGAGGAGCCAGATCAAGCGACAAGGTTAGCCAGCATCTTCGTCTGCATGGGGGGGGGGGCATCTCAGCTTGTAGTTGAGTCTTGTAGTCCAAGTAGACAGACTCCTGTAACGTCTGCCAGATGGTAACAAGGAGAACAGCTGACGTGGTCCTTGATGATGCTGTGTGCTTTTTGGACGCTGAAGATAAATGTCCTGTATGGCAGGAAGCCTCATGCCAGTGATGTGCTCTGCTGCTTTCACCACTCTCTTTAGTAATTTCCGGCTGCTGGCAGAGCAGCTTCCGTAACAAACTGTAATGCAGCTCGTCAACAAGCTGTCAATTACACACCTGTAGAAATTTGAGGTGCTGTGACTCCATAATGAGCTGGAATCAATAAAAAGGTAACTGTAATTCCCATCATGTGTATTCCGTAAAGCGTTTGCTGAACCTCTGTTAGGACATCTGGTCTACCTTCTTAGTGGCTACACTGTAAAACTGGCCAATGACAAGCTTGAGTCTGAACAAATGACTGCTTTTAACGGTCTCATCTCTTCTATCCACTGAACAGCTCACAGTATTGCTAGCACTTCTCCAGTCTATACTGACAGTCCATCATTGATCCTTTTCCTATTTTGACTCTAAACTCAGGAAAACAAATGCTACACCGGTTTGACTGGCTGTATTCTTTGATGCATCTGTATATATTTGAACATAATTATATTACTGATCAATGTAAGCCTGTACTGTATGACAGTTTAAATTAACTGCCCTATCCCTGTTTTCTTATCCAATCCAATAATGTGAAATCTAGTGTGGCATCAGGAAGTATCCATGGAGGTATTGCTGGTAATGGCACTCTTGACTGATGTTGAACTGATCCAGTTTAAATTCTATTGCCCTCCTAGTCACAGTCCATCCAAAGCTCTTTGTTTCCTGCCTTTCTTTCTCCCAGCAAGGTTTGAGTGCATCTTGTGTTGGGTGATCCTGTCCATGGCCCTGTAGATTTGCCCAGTAATTGAGTGTTAGCTGCTCTCTTCTGATTCCTAGTGGCATCTCATCCATCTCTACCTGTAATGCTGCTCTTGGGGTTGTTTTAAATGCACCTGTACAGAGTCTTAGTGGCTGATACTGAATGAAGTCTAACTAAAGAGTGTCTGCCGCTGAATTATATGCTACACACGCATAATGTCACGGTGTGCTGTGTGGCAGGCAGGAGGAAGGACCCAAAATGCAGGCACTCAGACTCGAGGGATGAACTCAAAATACTCAGCTTTATTTGCTGGCAGGGAAAAAGCATACAAAAGCCAACTAAACTAAACTCACAGGGAGACACAGGGAGATCCACACAGCATGAAGGACAATGCGACACAGACTCAGAAAAAAACAGGGTTTAAATACACTGGGAAATAATGAGGGGAACGAGACACAGAAGAAGAGCACAGCTGGGGGAAATCAGAACTGACGAGACAAGGAACCAAAGTAGGACACATTCACATAAGACATGGAACTTCAAAGTAAAACAGGAAATACACAGAGGCGGGAGAGAACAGCACAGAGAAGCACGAGGGGAGCACAGACATGAGGGGCTGGGGAAACATGGAATGAAACACATGGAGGGGAAGCCCAATAAACTGAACAACTTAGGACCGATAAAATAGCTCCAAGAATAACAAATGAACTTAACATGAAACAGGAACACATGAAAAACTAAGAAAGCTGGGTCAAATGACCCAGGATCCTGACAGCCACTACACTCTCTTGGTTTATTTGTGTTGAATGGCTTATCTGAAGAATTTCAGTCAGGTTTCAGAGCCCATCACAGCACAGAAACAGCTTTAGTGAAGGTTAAAAATGATCTTCTTGTGGCCTCTGACAGTGGACTCATCTCTGTGCTTATCCTGCTAGAAATCAGTGCAGCGTTCGATACTGTTGACCATAATATTCTACTAGAGCGCTTTGGGTGCCTTGAAAAGCGCTATATAAATCAATCCATTATTATTATTATTAGGCGATTAGAGCACACTGTCGAGGTTAATTATGGAGTTCTGCAGGGTTCACTGCTAGGACCAACTCTGTTTACATTATACATGCTTCCCTTAGGAAGTATCAGCAAAAGACATACATTTTCACTGCTATACCGATGACACCCAACTACATCTATCCATGGAGCAAGATAACACACCAATTAGTTAAACTGCAGGAATGTCTTAAAGACATAAAGATCTGGATCTGGATGGTCTCTAATTTTCTGCTTCTTAATTCAGATAAAACAGAGGTTATTGTACTCGGCCCTGAAAATCTTAGAAATATGGTATCTAACCAGATTCTTACTCTGGATGCCATTACCTTGGCCTCCAGTAAAACTGTGAGGAACCGTTGAGTCATTTTTGACCAGGATATATTCCTCAATGCACATATTGAACAAATATGTAGGACTGCTTTCTTCCAATTGTGCAACATCTCTAAAATTAGAAGTATCCTGTCTCAGAGTGATGATGAAAAACTAGTTCATGCATTTATTCTCTCCATTGAATCTAGGCTAGACTACCACTTTATCCGGGGCCGGGTCGCGGGGGCAGCAGCCTAAGCAGAGAAGCCCAGACCTCACTCTCCCCAGCCACCTCCTCCAGCTTATCCGGGGGAACACCAAGGCGTTCCCAGGCCAGCCGAGAGATATAATCTCTCCAGCGTGTCCTGGGTCTGCCTCGGGGCCTCCTCCGGTGGGACATGCCCGGAATACCTCACCCAGGAGGCGCCCAGGAGGCATCCTTGTCAGATGCCCGAACCATCTCAACTGGCTCCTTTCAATGTGGAGGAGCAGCGGCTCTACCCTGAGCCCCTCCCAAATGGCCGAACTTCTCACGCTATCTCTAAGGGAGAGGATAGCCACCCTTCGGAGGAAGCTCATTTCTGCCGCTTGTATCCGTGATCTCGTTCTTTCGGTCACTACCCACAACTCGTGGCCATAGGTGAGGGTAGGGACGTAGATCGACCGGTAAATTGAGAGCTTCACTTTTACACTCAGCTCCCTCTTCACCACGACGGACAGGTGCAGCGTCCGCATCACTGCAGTTGCAGCACCAATCCGTCTGTCGATCTCCAGCTCCCTTCTCCCATCACTCGCAAACAAGACCCCGAGAACTCCTCCTCTTGGGGCAGGAACTCATCCCCGACCCGGAGTGGGCACTCCACCCTTTTCCAGCTGAGAACCATGGCCTCAGATTTGGAGGTGCTGATCCTCATTCCCGCTGCTTCACACTCGGCTGCGAACCGCTCCAGTGCGAGCTGGAGGCCTTCACCTGATGAAGCCAACAGAACCACATCATCCATAAAAAGCAGAGATGAGATTCTGAGGCCACCAGTGAAAGCCCTCCGCCACTTGGCTGCGCCTAGAAATCCTGTCCATAAAATTATGAACAGAACCCGGTGACAAAGGGCAGCCCTGGCGGAGCCCATCACCCACCGAGGAGCGAGTCCGACTTATTGCCGGCAATGCGAACCAAACTCTTGCAGCGGTTGTATAGGGATCGAATGGCCCGTAGCAATGGGCCAGACACCCCATACTCCATAACACCTCCCACAGGACACCCGAGGGACACGGTCGAATGCCTTCTCCAAGTCCACAAAACACATGTAGACTGGTTTGGCCAACTCCCATGCACCCTCAAATATCCTTGAGAGGATAAAGAGCTGGTCCAGAGTTCCACGACCAGGACGAAAACCGCATTGTTCCTCCTGTATCCTAGGTTCAACTAGCGGACGAACTCTCCTTTCCAGCACCCTGGCATAGACTTTCCCAGGGAGGCTGGCGAGTGTGATCCCCTGTGGTTGGAACACACCCTCCGGTCTCCCTTCTTAAAGATGGGGACCACCACCCGGTCTGCCAGTCAAGGGGTACTGCCCCTGATCTCCACGCAACATTGTAGGCGTGTCAGCCAGGACAGCCCTACAGCGTCCAGAGCCTTCAGGAACTCGGGCGGACCTCATCAACACTAGGGGCTCTGCCACCAAGGAGTTGTTTAACAATACAATACAATACAATACAATTTTATTTATATAGCACATTTAAAAACTCGAAGGCACACAAAGTGCTTCACAGTAATATGGAGAGTCAACATAAATCAATAACAGGGTACAAATCAGGCACTAGCACAGACAGGATAGAGGCACTAACAGACCAGGAGAGTTAGGTAAATACAAAATCTGCTAAGACAAAAACAGCAGTAAAATTAATAAATAATAATAATAAATTTAATAAAATCTAATAAAAGATTTAGAAGTTTAAAATTTAAAAGATTTAAAAGGGTGTTAACTGGTCAGGAAAGCCAAGTCAAACAGATATGCTTTTAATCTTGATTTAAAGGTTGGACAGAATCAAGGCTCGAATAGAAGCAGGGAGGCTGTTCGAAAGGTTGGGTGCAGCTGAAGCAAAGGCACGATCGCCTCTGGTCTTCAGTCTAAACTTAGGTTGGGCCAGAAGTAATTGATCTGATGATCTTAATGCGACGACAAGGGGTGTACAAATTGAGGAGATCAGTGAGGCAGCTGGGTGCAATGTTATTCAGGATTTTAAAAGTGAGTAACAAGATTTTAAACTCAATACGATATTTGATTGGTAACCAGTGTAGATCAACAAGAGCGGAGTAATAGGGTCAAATTTTCTAGTTCAGTAAGAAGGCGAGCCGCAGCATTCTGAGCAGTTGCAGCCTTGAAGAGAGAAGGCTTGGAGACCACAGTAGAGGGAATTACAATAATCTAACCTGGAGGTCACAAAAGCGTGGATAAGCTTTTCCAGGTCCCTATGTGGTATATAATGCTTAGCTTTAGAAATCTGGCGCAGTTGAAAAAACCAGATTTAACTACAGATGATACTTTATCGAGCTTAAAGGAGCTATCAAATAAACACCCAGGTTACGCATAGAGTCAGAGAGAGTTAGCTAGGGGCCCCAGCAGGGCAACAAGCTGGTCTCGAGAATATGGCTGTCGAACAACATAACTTCAGTTTTTCTCATTTAAAAGCGAGAATTTTCTGACAGCCAATCTTTAACCTCACTCAGGCAATCATACAGGGAGTTCAGTGATGCTGACAAATCATCAGTCAGTTGACAATAGATTTGAATGTCATCAGCGTAAAAGTGATAAGAAATATTGTATTTTTCAAATATGGAGCAACTCCACTGCCTTAGTGACCTCGCCCCCGGAAATTGGCGGGTCTTTCCCCTCATCCCCAGACTCTTCTTCCTCCTCGGAAGACGTGTCAGTGGGTTTAAGGAGAACCTCGAATTATTTATATATCTTCCACAGCATGTCTTTATCCTGTTTTCCTTCTCTCACCCCAACCTGTCGCAGCAGATGGCACCGCCCCTCCCTGAGCTTGGTTCTGCTGTTTTTCCTTCTCATTGTCACCAAAATGCTTGCTCATAGAGGGTCATATGATTGTTAGGTTTTTCTCTTTATTTATTAATGTACGATCTACTCTACAATATAAAGCTCCTTGAGGCGACTGCTGTTGTTGTGATTTGGCGCTATATAAATAAAACTGAATTGAATTGAACTGAATATGTCATTATAGGATAATGGTCACTACCTACATATAGTTGACTCTTTTAGTACCTGCCATCTGCCAGTGAGTCTGTGTCAATAGAATGTCAAATATAATGTCAGTATTATCTTTTAATTATATAGGTTTAGTTATGGTAGAATGCTGCATGTAATCATTTGTGTTTAGAAGTATGTAGTTGATAGTATCCTGAAAGAATGTCTCATCCTAGGAAGCTTGTGTGATTCCAGAGTGTTCTGGTTTTCACCCACATCCTGGGAGCATGGGAGAGGTCGTACCTTCTTTTATTGTTTTATGGTAGGATAAACGTGTCTATGTCTGTTTTACTCTAAGTGCATTTTGTTTAGATGAACTGCTGGACTTCCAGGCCAGCAGGTTTAGAAATCGGTTATGGACACACACACACACACCTAAACATCCACATTCCAATGTAAAGAACAAACACCCACTGGTGTATAAATAAAGAACAGGGCAGTGCGCGGTAGCGAGTCTCAGAGCCCGCACTTCTGTGCAAGTTCTGTGGCTGCCCTTGCTTGCAAGTAACTAACTGCAGTGTGTGTTTCTCCTCTCTGATTCTCAACTGAAGAAGTGTTTTAGAATAAATCTCCTGACAGTCTGACACTAATGTGAGGTCAATTGCTGGTTCTGCCCTGTTCTACCATTAACTCTTGTACCATTTCCATCAATCAGACACACACCATTTTCATCTCTATCAATTCCTCAATCACAGGCCATTCCAATCACGACAATTACCCCATAATGTTCTTTGTGCATCAAAGTCCCCACCAGAGATGGGCATTAACGCATTACAAATAGCGGTACTGTAATCAATTACTTTTACAAGTAACGAGTAAAGTAAGGGATTAGTGTTGCAAAAAAGGTAATTAGATTACTTTTACTTTCCAGTAAGCACGCTGCGTTACTGCGTTATTAAAACCGCGATTTTTTTGCAAGAGTGTCTCATGACAGCGACGTAAGCGAGTGTGACGTTCGTGGCAACAGCTGTAGTTCAACAATGGATAATATATCGAGTGCGGAAGAGAGTATGAGCGTCCACCGTTTAAAGTGTGGAAGTAGTTTGATTCCGTAATAAGTGACAAAAACATTAGCGTCTGCTGTACACTGTGTGGGAAAGCGTCTTTTACAGCGACAAAACCCCTAAACCTCAGAGCAAGCATTGAGTACGCTGCCACAGGAATGTGAAATGCACAGAGAAACTCCCAGATCCTTCCACTGGTCGCTGCGACACACCTGCACCAGGGCAAACCTCCGCCTGCCCCACTCCTGCTATACAGGTGAAAATAGAGCAATAGGACTGCTGATTAGGACCGCTGGATTACTATTTGGGGGAAGTAATCAGTAATTAGTTACTGATTACTCTTTTCAAGTAACTTGAACAACACTGGTCCCCACACCAAATTACTTTTACCCTTAAATATGTGCCAGATTCCTCTACTGATAACAGTTTGTTACCCAGATTATAAAAATTGACCATTCTGATGCTGCCATTCCTTGACCAGATTTCAATTACAATATATTCTGTGTACCTAAAGCTACAACTCCATATTGAGTTCCTTGCTTTACAAATGTCATGGTCAGACGGTCCTCCGGCTTCCGGAAAAGCAGCCTCCAACCCGGAAGCACCTCTGCACTGAAGCCGGCTCACTTGTCCTTAATTTTCCTGCCAGCTCTCTCTAATCATCCTCCATCCTTGGCAGAGGTATTTAACGGTGTGGTTGGGTGACATTCAGCACTGGATTATTACTCTAAGTCGGTAGTATCAGTGTGCTCTGTGAAGCAATGAGGTTGTTGGTCAGGAAGACAACTCATCTGTCGTGTGATGTTTTGCCTTTTCTAGGAGTTTTGGATGGAGTGGACTGTTGGGGAGCACGAGCACGGTCACTGGATATCACAGACGAGTCACACTAGGAATCGGGAGAAGGGCACTGCTTGGGCTTTACACTTTAATTGTGTTTTGGACTATTGACCACTGTATATAAACACACTTTTTCTCTTTGTCAAGAGTTCCGCATTTGGGTCCTCTCTTTCCGTGAACTGTGACCACAAATGTTACACATCCTCCTCCATTACCCTCCTTTCTCCTGTGGACACCATGATACCCTTTAATTACAAAATCCAAAGTATATTTAAACCAGGTCTATTGAATATTATTTCTGGTTATTTCTGGTTTCTTTTTGCATTTTTTGTAGAATCTTTTGGATTCTTGTCCATCTGCAATCAAACTTCTGGCGTTGCACTGTAGGATAATCATACTGTCCTCTCATGTGGTCCTCCTACTTACCACTCTCCTCCAAGTCTTTTATTAAGATGCTCCCAAGAAATATCTTTGATGCCAAAAAACCTCTCTGCTCGTTTCACAATTATTATAATTTTCTCCGTTTCGTGTTTCACTTGGTCTGTGCAATTTATAACACAGGCAATAAACAAAATCATCTTCTCCACTGTCAGTCCTGTATGAGTTCCATGTATCTGTACTAAATCTGATGTTGACATAGGTTGAACCTTTCCTGTCTCATTCTTTGCCTTCTGTACCTTCTTGACAGCCTCTGCGTAACTTATGTTGTGAGCTACTTTGACTTGTTCGACCTCCATGGCCTTCTTCCTAATTTCACAGCCCCCATAACTTACCCTGTGCTGCCCCCCACAGTTATTTTTCCTGTACACTGCTTTTATCCTGTGCACTATCCCCACATTCCTCATGTCTGTGGTCACCTCCACACTTGGGGCAACTCTGTTGCAAACTGCAGCGATGTGCCCATATCTTTGGCATTTACAGCACCTGAGGGGCGACGAAACGTATGCTCAAACAGGAAAGCTCATGCATCCTATTTTAACCCAGGCACGTTACTGATATTCCAAGAGCACTGACAACCCTTTTCTTGACAACCCTGGTCCCTTCATCCAAACTGTTCTCCTCCAAACTTCTTTACTGCTCTGTGTCCCAAACAAACTTTCCTCGTCCCTCTTCCTGATCCTCCCCTACTAAGCGGCGTCCAGTTACCAAAATCTATCTGATTGTCATCATCTACCTAAGGCGCCATTCAGGGAGTCACATACCAGTTTTGCCAACCTTCAAAGTCCGTGATCCCACAATGCGGTTTTCTTGTTCTCAAACAGTTGTATCGTGCTCCACCTCCTGCTCCCTGCCTGCCTTTACAAAACTGTATAATTCAGCGTAAATTAGGCAGAAGGCAGAACAGACAATCTGACGCTTTGTTCAAGTGCATCAAAAACTCTGTGTAAATAATCATTCTGTACATACAATAATTTTTAACCTTACAACTGTTTACAACTTGCATAGTTCCCATTTCTGTATAACTGTATATCTCATATTTCTGTAAAGTTATTTATTTCATATTCTGTATAGTTTTTCATATTTATATCCTGTTCATATCCTGTACATAGCTTGTACTCACTACAGCCTGTACATACCTATAGTTATAGAATGTTCACAACATACTTCATACCGTGTACATTATAACATACCACAATAGACCCATTTCTGTAATATACTTGCATATCTATACTATTGCTAATATATATTGTAATATATCTATATCACTAAAGCACTTCTGGATGGATGCAAACTGCATTTCGTTGCCCTGTACCTGTGCATGTGCAATGACAATAAAGTTGAATTCTAATTCTAACTATTGGAATTGAATCCAACTTTCTGAAGCAGATTTCTTATCAGCTGCTGTTTTAAACATTTCTAATTTCCTCATGAACTGTATTAAACTCTGTAAATGAACTGAGGACTATTTCTACATTAGAAACTATGGATTCATTTTCCCATTCACTTCTGTATGTCAGTGTATAAAAGAATATAAGACTGGGCTCCATGGAAACACTTGGACTAGTCTCAGCTGCCTTCTTTCTGTAGTCATTCCAACATAGTCCTTTTTCTTCTCCAGCTTCTGTTTGAAATCCTCTCACAGAGCTTGAATCCTGCTTTGTTGTCATGTTTGGGCCTGTGTTAGGCTGCTCTGTGTTCCTCTGCTTTAACACACACCTCACCACAACAGCTGTGTGGGTCGTCTCTGTAGCAGCCATATCAGCTTCTGCTACCATTAACATCATCACATCTCTAACTTCACCTTTATTAGCGCTGACATTCATGTCTTTCTTTTCTCTGTCTCTGTTTCCACAGAAGCTCAAAGTCTCTGCATCCTGTTTTTATCTGCTATCATCAGATCTTTAACAGCCTCATTCACATCCCTCATATACTCTACAGCCTCATCAGTACTGACTTCATCTTCACTGACTGATGGAGCACAACATGAACCTGTGGAGGCTGAAAAACTGTCCTGTCAAACATCTCCCCATCACCACTCCATTTCTGTCAGCCTTTAAATGAACCCTGCTCAAGTCTGTCACTTCTGTTTGGAGCCAAAAGGAAAAACTGTTGTTCAATCGTTTGAAAAGACACAACATTTCTGAAAGCACTCAAACTTCTTCACATTTGCCTTCAGACACATCCTGAACATTTATGAACTAAAGAAAGTTTCAAACATCAAAGATCTGAAATATAGAAAAACAACAACAGCTGCAGTCAGTAAACTCACCTCAGAGTCTCAATCGACAGTTTGGACTCTCAGTCCAACACACAGAAGCTTCACTCCTGAATAATGCAGCTTGTTTCTACTCATGTCCAGCTCTGTCAGATGGGAGGGTTGGACTTCAGAGCTGAGGCCACAACTTCACAGTGAGTCTCTGAGAGTCCACACCGAGCCAGTCTGTGATTATAGAAAATATAAAAATTATGAAAGCAGAAAATCTGCATTATAAACACAGACTGAATGTATATGAAGACAAAACAGAGTGAGGTCATAATCTGATGAACATCTGCTCTTTACACCTGTGCTTCAGCTCCTCTTACTGTGTTTGACATGACACAATGATTCCGTCTCTCTGATTCAGTTTCTTTCAGACCTGCAGACTTTTAATGCGAATCTTTGTTTGACTTTAATCTGCAGATGAAGGAGGGGCGATGTCAGATCTCACTGACAGACTCCTATCAGTGAGATCTGACTCTGATCAAGTGAGTGAAGACACACATTTGGACTGTTTCCTGTTTTAATCTGATTCCAGAACATTTTGAATGAATTCAGCTCAGTGAAGAGTTCCAACTGGAAAGATGATCTCTGTTTGCTACCTGCTGCTGTCAGATGCGACTGTTCACGATCCACGCGGGAAAAACCTGCTGACTGTTTCCAAACAGAGCAGAAATCTCATCACTGGACAATAATGATGAATGAACTCAGAGCTGCTGATATAATATCTGATTTCAGGGAACTAAACACAGAAATGATTGGCTCATTTTAGCTTTCTGAGCCATTATCTGCTGGTGTGTCGCTAGTTGGCGAAAATGATTTGTATTCCTGTTCAAGGCTTCAGTGTTTATGAGTCCAGATCCAGGTGACAGCAAGTCAAAATGATGTTACCTGTCTGTGTCCAACAGCAGCCTGTATTCACTTTGAATATTGTTATAACCTGACATGGATCAGTTTGTCTTTGATTGGTTTGTAAATGTCACTGTTTCCATTGGACCTGGTGGCGGTACAAAGACAGAGAGGAGAGAAAGGAGAGAGGATGGAGACAGCAAAGAGAGCAAACACAAACAGGTGAGAGTGGACAGGTGACCAAGGTCAGCAACCAATCAGAAGCTTCTATTTGACCCACAGTCACTGATGATGACTGCACATAACCAAGCAGTGTGTTACTCTGATATCAAATATGGATCCTGCTCTTATAATAATGATCATCAGATGGTATTATTGTGTTATTTTGTAGCTGAATACGATGTTTGTGTGATTATCAGTGAAAGAAGCAGTGAGGAGGATGGAGAGAGAGAGAGAGGACAGAGGGTGAAGTTAGAAACACTAAAAGGATTTTTCATGGATGATTTGAGTGATTTCCAGCAGGACAGTTAAACATGTCAGTGGACGTCCTAAAGAACATATTCACTGATATGAAACGTGTCATTGAACAGGATCAATATCAGTGGAAACATGGTGGAAACAGCTGTGACTGCATGGATGTGACACACTTCAAATCTGTTCTCCACTCTTGGATTTGGGATCCATGGAGCTGCTGCTGAGTCTGTACAATAAAGGATGGTGTGGAAGGCTGCAGCGTACGGACACAAACACTTTGTGGTTACAACCTAAACCTCCCACCATCTATAAAGCACTGATGACATCATGACGTTTGCCAGGAAGTGAGCTCGGGGATGTAAACAGCAGCCAAAAACACAGCAGTGAATTCCATCAGCAGAAAATAGGGATGAAAATTCAGCAGCAACAACTAAACACTGAGCAATCAGCTCTGTGATTAATGAGGACATGAAGGCAGACGTTGGTCATTAGGGCAGCAGCAGGAATGAGAGTGAATCCATGAGCTGCTGTGACATCAGCGTTAACTCCCAGATCTGACACATGTTCAGTCAGATGTCAGCAGTGTCTTCTCACTCAGTTTGTCCCACTGTTGGCAGTAAGAGACCACAGCTGGTTCACCTCTGAACCCTCACTCTGAACTGCAGCACTGTCACTCAGGGACTTTAAATCGCACTAAACGAGAGTCTTCCTCAGCACCTTCTTCCTCACTCACCATGTTTATGTGTCTGACTTCATTTCCTCATTAATCAAAGAGATGATGACCTCAAAGAGCTGAAGGAGACGTAATGACACACACACACACACACACACACACACACACACACACACACACTACAATAACAGCCTGTAGTTGTTCACTAGCTGATAAATTGCCTTAAAGAAGAAACAGAAGCGATGGAGGTCTGAAAAACCATCACAGATCAAAGAGTAAGGAGGAGAAGCTCAGACGGTGACTGCTCTGGATATTTTCTTACTGTTTTTTACATCAGAGTTCACTTCACTACAAAGAAACTTTTCATAGATTCTTACTTCTGTCTTCTCTCTAACAGCAGCGTCTGAATGACCAGCAAGAGCAGCAGCAGATTTAAAATACTGCCCCCTGATGACACAACACAGGTACTACATGTAGATGTGCGTCTACAACACACAGCGTACCACTACCAATTCAGGATCATGCTACGTGCACACACACATTTCCTGATCAACAGAAAATATAATTTTATTTGAGAAACTCAAACTAATGACAGTCGTTTAGTGCTGTGTATATCTGAAGAACTAAACTACTAATCTACACTAATTAATGATGTTAATGATCACATCTGGACTCACCGAGCCTTTCTGCAGTTCCTCACAGCTGGAATCAGTCTCTGTCGTCCTCCCTCTGATGTGTTGTACTTCTGCAGGTCCAACTCATCCAGAACCTCCTCTGACATCTGCAGCATGAAGGCCAGAGCTGAGCAGTGGATCTCGGAGAGTTTCTTCTCTGATCTGTTCTCTGACTTCAGGAACTCTTGGATCTCCTGATGTACTGAGAGGTCGTTCATCTCCATCAGACAGTGGAAGATGCTGATGCTTCTGTCAGGAGAGATTTCATCACTGTTCATCTTCTTCAGGTTGTTGATGACTCTCTGGATGGTTTCTGGATTGATCTCTGTCTGACCCAGCAGACCTCCTAAGAATCTCTGGTTGGACTCCAGAGAGAGGCCATGAAGGAAGCGAACAAACAGGTCCAGGTGGCCGTTTTTACTCTGTAGGGATTTCACCACAACTCTCTTCAGGAAGACATCCAGTGAAGGGAAACTATAAGACTTGAATATGTTCTTTAAAAAAGATATGTTTGAGTGCCTGTTTTTGTATTCTTTTAGGAAGTTCCCTAGAAAACCTTCCAGCACCTCTGTCTTCCTGTTGGTGAAGCAGTGGAACATGTAGACTGCAGCCAGAAACTCCTGGATGCTCAGATGAACAAAGCAGTAGACTGGTTTCTGGAAGATCACACACTCTCTTTTGAAGATCTCTGTACAAACTCCTGAGTACACGAGGCCTCTGTCACATCAGACCACACTGCTCCAGGTCTTCTTGGTAGAACATGATGTTTCCTTTCTCCAGATGTTCAAACGCCAGCCTCCCCAGCTTCAGAAGAACTTCCCTGTCAGCCTTTGTCAGCTCCTGTGAACTCGTCTCATGTCCCTCATGGTACTTGTTCTTCTTCCTCTTTGTCTGAACCAGCAGGAAGTGTGAGTACATGTCAGTCAGGGTCTTGGGCAGCTCTCCTCTCTGCTCTGTAGTCAACATGTGCTCCAGAACTGTAGCAGTGATCCAGCAGAAGACTGGGATACTACACATGATGTGGAGGCTCCTGGATGTCTTCATGTGGGAGATGATTCTGCTGGACAGCTCTTCATCACTGAATCTCCTCCTGAAGTACTCCTCCTTCTGGGCGTCAGTGAAGCCTCGTACTTCTGTTAGCCTGTCAACACATGTAGGAGGGATCTGATTGGCTGCTGCAGGTCGGGAAGTTATCAGGCGAGCCGAGGGAAGCAGATTCCCTGGATGAGGTTTGTCAGCAGCTGGCTGACTGATGACTTCTGTGTGACATCAGACAGCAGCTTCCTGTTGGTGAAATCAATGAAAGTCTGCTTTCATCCAGGCCGTCAAAGATGAACAAAAGCTGAGAGACAGCCAGCTTCTCTGCTGTGACCTTCTGTAATGTTGGATGGAAAACATGGAGCAGCTCCAGAAGACTGTACTGCTCATCTCTGATCAGGTTCAGCTCCTGAATGAAAGCAGAACCACCACACTGACATGTTGGTTCTCCAAGCCCTCTGCCCAGTCCAGAGTGAACTTCTGCACTGAGAAGGTTTTTCCAACACCAGCCACGCCGTTGGTCAGAACCACTCTGATGGGTCTCTGTTGGTCAGGTAAGGCTTTAAAGATGTCCTGGCACCTGATTGCAGTGTCATGGAGGGCGTCCATCTTGGAAGCTGTCTCCAGCTGCCTCACCTCATGTTGGGTATGAACCTCTTCACTCTGTCCCTCTGTGATGTAGAGCTCACTGTAGATCCTGTTGAGGAGGGTACTACTTCCTGTTTCATCACTTCCTTCAGTTACATGTTCACATCTCCTCCTCAGACTGATCTTATGTTCATCTAAAACCTCCTGCAGACCAACAACTGCTGAAAAAAAAGAAAAACAATGAGACTAAAGAAAGACAACTCTTCAATGTATGAACAACAACAAAAGTCCAGTTTTCAGAAATGAGTCCATCAGCAGACAGATGTTCAGTCTTACTTTGTACACAGCTGCTCTGACTGGCTGTCTGCAGTCCAGCTCTGGTTCTGGATCTTTCTCCACACTGGGGACAGGAGGGTCTCCTGATAAAGCAGACTGGTCCCAGTATGAGGAGATGCACTGTCTGCAGAACCAGTGTCCACAGCTGGTAGAGACTGGATCCTTCAGGACGTCCTGACACAAAGCACAGCAGGACAGCTGCTCCTCCTCACAAACACCACTCCTCTTCCTCTGTCTGTGAACACATTTCTTTATCACTAAAATCATTTACTGACTGTTACTAAAAATATCCAAATTTAAAAGATTGTGCAGAAGTTCTGATGGTCACAGAGAAGAGTAAAAGTGGAGATACTTTTCTGTTTGAAGGCAGCATTCAGTCTGGAAACAAAGTGATGCTTCTTTGATTTCATCAACACTAATGAGCTGCTTTTCCTGTCTGTCTGTCTTATTAAACACTCTGTGATCTGCCTGTAGTTTGTTATGAATACACACTTCCTGCAAAGATTTCACAGTAATCTGGAAGGTTGCTGGGTGCTGGAAGGTGCTCCACCTGCAGACTCTGTTGTCCTGCTGGGAGACTTCAATGCTCGCGTGGGTAATGACAGCGAGACCTGGAGGGGCGTGATTGGGAGGAACGTCCTCCTTAATCTGAACCTGAGCGATGTTTTGTTATTAGACTTCTGTGCACCTAAACGCGTAGTGAGGTTGTGCTGGGAACGTCTAGCAGAGGCCCCAGTCCACGAGATGTTCCGAGGGAGACTGGGGACATTGAGTCCGAATGGACCATGTTCAGCGTCTTTTGCCGAAGCTGCTGCATTGAGCTGCGGCCGCAAGGTGGTTGGTGCCTGCCGTGGTGGTAATCCCCGAACTAAATGGTGGACACCAGAGGTGAAGGGAGCCACCAGGCTGAAGAAGGAGTCCTTTTGGGCGTGGTTAGCCTGTGGGACTCTGGAGGCAGCCGACAGGTATCGACAGGCCAAGCGGAATGCGGCTCGGGCAGTGGCTGAAGCAAAAACTCGGGTGTGGGAGGAGTTTGGAGAGGCCATGGAAAAAGACTTTCGGACTGCCTCGAAGAGATTCTGGCAAACCGTCAGGCGTCTCAGGAGGGGAAAGTGGTGCTCTACCTGCACTGTGTATAGTGCTGGCGGAGCGCTGCTGATTTCGACTGAGAAAATTGTCAGGCGGTGGAAGGAATACTTCAAGGATCTCCTTAATATCACTGACACATCTTCCGAGGAGGAAGCAGAGTGTGGGGATGAGGGGAAAGACCAGCCAATTTCCGGGGCGAGGTCACTGAGGCAGTTAAACAACTCCTTGGTGGCAGAGCCCCTGGTGTTGATGAGGTCCACCCCGAGTTCCTGAAGGCTCTGGACGTTGTAGGGTTGTCCTGCTTGACACGCCTCTACAATGTTGCGTGGAGATCAGGCGCAGTACCCCTGGACTGGCAGACCGGGGTGGTGGTCCCCATCTTTAAGAAGGGAGACCGGAGGGTGTGTTCCAACTACAGGGGGATCACACTCGTCAGCCTCCCTGGGAAAGTCTATGTCAGGGTGCTGGAAAGGAGAGTTCGTCCGCTAGTTGAACCAAGCGGTTCTGCATTGTTCCTCCTGTATCCTAACAGGAGGAACAATGCGGTTTTCGTCCTGGTCGCGGAACACTGGACCAGCTCTTTATCCTCTCAAGGATATTTGAGGGTGCATGGGAGTTGGCCCAACCAGTCTACATGTGTTTTGTGGACTTGGAGAAGGCATTCGACCCTCGGGGTGTCCTGTGGGAGGTGTTGCGGGAGTATGGCGTGTCTGGCCCATTGCTACGGGCCATTCGATCCCTATACAACCGTTGCAAGAGTTTGGTTCGCATTGCTGGCAATAAGTTGGACTCATTCCCGGTGGTTGATGGGCTCCGCCAGGGCTGCCCTTTGTCACTGGGTCTGTTCATAATTTTTATGGACAGGATTTCTAGGCACAGCCAAGTGGCGGAGGGCTTTCACTTCGGTGGCCTCAGAATCTTGTCTCTGCTTTTCGCGGATGATGTGGTTTTGTTGGCTTCATTGGGTGAAGGCCTCCAGTTCGCACTGGAACGTTTCGCAGCCGAGTGTGAAGCAGCGGGAATGAAGATCAGCACCTCCAAATCTGAGGCCATGGTTCTCAGCTGGAAAAGGGTGGAGTGCCCACTCCGGGTCAGGGATGAGTTCCTGCCCCAAGTATCTCGGGGTCTTGTTTGCGAGTGATGGGAGAAGGGAGCCGGAGATCGACAGACGGATTGGTGCTGCAGCTGCAGTGATGCGGACGCTGCACCTGTCCGTCGTGGTGAAGAGGGAGCTGAGTGTAAAAGCGAAGCTCTCAATTTACCGGTCGATCTCGCCCCTACCCTCACGTGTAGCCTGAGCTGTGGGTAGTGACCGAGAAAAAGAGCGAGATCGCGGATACAAGCGGCGAAATGAGCTTCCTCCGAAGGGTGGCTGGCCTCTCCCTTAGAGATAGGGTAAGAAGTTCGGCCATCCGGGAGGGGCTCAGGGTAGAGCCGCTGCTCCTCCACATCGAAAGGAGCCAGTTGAGATGGTTCGGGCATCTGACAAGGATGCCTCCTGGGCGCCTCCTGGGTGAGGTGTTCCCGGCATGTCCCACGGGGAGGAGGCCCAGGGCAGACCCAAGACATGCTGGAGAGATTATATCTCTCGGCTGGCCTGGGAGCATGTAGTGTTCCCCGGATAGGCTGGAGGAGGTGGCTGGGAGAGTGAGGTCTGGGCTTCTCTGCTTAGGCTGCTGCCCCATGACCCGGCCCGGATAAAGCGGATGAAGATGGATGGATGGGTGAAACTGGGGAACCCATGGGACACCCATGTTTCTGCCTGTAGAACTGACCCTTGTATGTGCAATAGTTGGCATTAAAACACAGTTCCAAAAGCAAATACAGTTGGTCGATGCTGAGAGTTGTCCAGTTGCTGAGGTTGGGGTAATTCTGTAATCTCTTAGGGACTACCTCCAACGCTTTCGTGACTGGGATGCAAGTGAAGAGAGATGTAGCGATAAATGCGAGACCATGGTTTCATCTGCCTCTATAATGACATCTCTCACACTCTCAACAAAATCCAAGGTGTTCTGGATGTGGTGTTCAGAGCTGCCTACCAGCGGGTTGAGGATCGAAGTCAGAAACTTGGAGATGTTATAGGTGACTGAGTTGATAATACACACAACCGGTCTTAAAGGTACACCCTGTTGACAAAAATGACATGTTTATCCTAATTTTTTTTTCATCACTTTTAGCCGTTATTATATATATTTTAAATTAGTCGTATCCAGGAAGTAGATTAAAAAAAAGAAAACAATTAAATCAGACAAAATATTTCCGGTTCAGCTGTACACAGTATTTTCAGAGTGTAGTACTTTATCCTTGCAGCGCTGCCATGACAACAAACTGTTGTTCAGTGTTATCTTGATGGAGGTTTCATTAACTCCACCCAGTATGATCCAGGTTAGCTGCTTAGACGTAACCCTGGGTCTCTTAGTGACCTCTCAGATTGATTAACAGCTCAGACAAAAAAAACATGAGAATCAGATACAGAGCAGCTCTGGTCTGTTTCCTTTGCCTTCTAGTTTAGTTCCTCTTGTTTCCATGTTCCCTCCATCTCACCAGTCAATTGTGTCTCCATGTCAGTGTCATGTCTGCGTCTTAGTCTTTATCTCATGTTTCATTTGTTTTTCCTTTTGATAGTCCCTTGTCTAGTGTTCAGTGTGTTCAGTTTTGCTTCCTCCCTGTCTCGTGCGTGTGATTACTCCCAGATGTGTACCCCTCCTGTGTCTCATCCCCTTGTTATCCTTTGTGTATTTAAACCCTGTTTTTTCCTCTGCCTGTTGTCATGTTTCCCCTCCATGTGCTGTGTTTCCAGTTTTACGTTATTATAGGAACTGTGGCGTGAATGAGACACGGCGGGACCACAGATCATCATTTAGAGCCATTTTATTTAAACCACATCACACCACAACACCAACGCCTGAGTCCCTGTGTTTTTAACTTTGCGGGCATAATTAAGGATGCCATGCAGGTGCGTCCACCCTCCTGCGGCACGCAGACCATGCCCCACCACATAACCCATTGCCTGATTGAGGCGGGGAACCATCCGGCGAACCTACTCCCACCGCGAGTGGGGAGGGAATCAGCCCGGACCGTCAGAGCCCCGGTCCCGGGCCCAGCGGCGAGGAGGTGCAAGTTCAGGTGGCCGCCTGCGAATCCAGTGGCACTGGTGAAGCTGGTTCGGAGGTCTGCCGCGTGGCAGGTGGAAGCGGCGCAACGGGCACAGTCGTGAGCCCCAGCTTGCAGGCGGCTGGTCAGATGTCTGGCATGCACTGGCCTCTGGTGGTGGTGAGGCCGGTCTGGCAAGCACGCTGATCTCAAGCATGGCACACGCCTCGATGCCCAGCTCCAATAGAGCAGGTTCCCCTGAAACGGGGACCTCCTTCTCCTTGCGCGGCTCCTCCGTCACCATCCGGCGCAGACCCTCGCGCGCCTCGTTCGCCGCCTCTGGTTGGAGCGGCTCCTGCACCGCTCCCGGCTGGAGCATCCCATCACACGGCTCCTCTTCTTCCTGCTGGTGCAGACCCTTGCGCGCCTCGTCCGCCACCTCCGGCTGCTGAGGTGCCTCACACAGCTCCTCTACCGCTTCACTGCCCTCGGGACACACCTGTGGGGGTGGCACCCAGGCCCAGGGCAGTGTCGCCAGCTCCACACTCCTTTCCAGGTGGCGCTCGGTCCTGCAGCTTCACTGTTGGGTAGATAGCTTGGACTGGGAGAACTGTAAGGTGCTAGTTCAGATTTGCAGCTACCACTCCCCAGAGTGTCGGCCAGAACACTGCTCAAGGCCGGATGAATGTTCAGAAGGAGACAATAAAGACACGAGGATAGTGCAGACTCTTGTACTGACTTCACACAGTTGAAGGTAACAGGGATGGTCAGATGAGCAGGTATTGCATACAGGTTTAGTTGCGTGGGTATGTGTGTGGGTGTATGTGTGTGTGTGTGTGGCCTCTGAAAGGAACAGAAAGAAAATGCTACATGACTAAAGTGTTCACATCAATAACTCCAGAGTACATCAACATAAACACAGGTGGGAAATAAACTAACATCCCCTTTAATACCATTGGCCAGGGTCAGCAACCTTTAACACCCAAAGAGCCATTTGGACCTGGTTTCACATAAAAGAAAACACTGGGAGCCATAAATACTTTTGACATCTAAATTGAAGATAACACTGTATATATTGTTTTTACTTTTATGCTTTGTGTAAACAAGTTACAAGTAACAGCGTTACTAACGGCATTACTTTTTTCAGTAACCAGTAATCTAACTAATTACTATTCCTATTGTTACAATGCCGTTACAGTTACTAACAAGAAAATGCGGTCCGTTACTACAGCTTCAACCGTCTTCAAACAGGCGGTTGAAGCTGTATTCAACTACCACATCTTATATCAGCTGCACAGAAGTAGCTGACTACGCCAAGTAATCTGGACACTACAGCTTTAAGCAGCTGCGGCGGCTCCCGCGGACGGCAATCACGATCACTGTCTAGCACAACAGCTGGAGCTAAGGAGGCAAAACAATCGCATGAGTGCTGCTGTTTGACTGAAGAAGAATAAAGTAGTCGTGGCAAGCCAATCACATGACCATAAAGACAAAGCAACAAGGTGATATATACCAGTTTATAAATTGTGTTGATAGGCCACGTAAAACCAGAGTCATGATAAACAATATATCTGTGGCGTTTTTCCTCAATAGTTTATACGTTTACTGTCTAAGCTAGCAAGCACTCTGTGCTTATGAGCCAAAAACCCCCAAACAAACAGGGAAGTTTTAGGAGTGATGGCGAGAGAGAGAGAGAGAGAGAGAGCAGAGAGAGAGAGAGAGAGAGAGAGAGACAGCAGAAGAGAGAGGCGAGAGGAGAGAGAGCGAGAGAGAGAGAGAGAGAGAAAGAGAGAGAGAGAGACAGCAGAAGAGAGACAGAGAGAGAGAGAGAGAGAGCAGAAAAAGAAAGAAAGTCAGTAGAAAAGAGAGAGTGAGATTTGAAATGTGAGAGATTTGTGATGTTTAGCGTGTTTGGAGTGTGTAGTTCATGTGCTGTCTTGTGTAGTTAGTGTGTAGTGTTGTGGATGGTTTTGTGTTGTGTGTCAGAACAATGAGGCGACTGCTGTCTCCAGGTAGAAAAAGGAGTGATACACCTGCTGCTGTCAGACCTGCAGGTATCAGGCTGTGATGTTCTCCTTTATAGTAGACAGAAATTATTTTTTTGGAGTGGCACAAATAATTTGTGTGGCATCTTATTGAAGAACAGCTGATTGTTCTGTAAATAGTTTGAAATGGTTATTTTAAAAAAGGGTAAAAGGTAAATGGATGCAAATAACTTTGTTATTTGCAAAAAAAATGTGCATAGGATTTTATAATTGACAATTTATATTTGCATTTAAAGTTATGAAATATGACTCATTAAACGTGTTTGTGGTTGTTACAGTAAAAATATAACTTTTTCTACTGTGATTTTATGTTTTTTGTCTGATTTTAGATCAACTGTGTTAATACAGTATGACAAAATGAAAACATGACTGTAAATTCAGACACGTGAGGTTGTGCTGAAAAGAATGATACCAAACAAGGCAAAGGAAATAGTTTTTAAAGGTAAAATGATGAGGAAACATCAAAAGTAGTTAAAAATGGCCAATTATACCCTGGACCCCAGAGGGTTAAGCGTTTTTTAAAGTAGCATAATAGTTACTTTTCAAGTAATTAATTACATTTAGAATATTGTAACTCAGTTACTAACTCAGTTACTTTTTAAAAAGTAACTAGTAACTAAAATTGAATTACTTTTTCAAAGTAACTTGCCCAACACTGCACCCAGCTGAACTAAAATGATCCATGTAGCAAACAAATACTGTTGTGAGCCGCCACCCTCATATCGCCTTTGTGCTTTTGGAGACTAGACCTGACTTTTAAAAAATAACTGGGACTAACTAACTGACTAACTAGCACTATGCCTCTAAAAAAAAAACCCTCAGATATTTGCAAAATTCTGCCTAAATATATATTTTGCCTGGTTACCTGGTGTGTCTGGCGGGCGTGGTCTGCAGCGCCCGGCTGTATCGTGCAACAACCATGTGTGAAAAGTGGTCAATAAAGAGATGCTGAATAGCATGTTAATGGAAACATCGTGGGGTCTGCGTGATATGTTTACAATGGGACTTCTGCTCCTGAAACTCTGCGCTGGCGTCTGCAAATCGGGGCTGTACTTTCATCTTTACATGGGACTGTAAGCTGTCATTTGCTGTGTTTGTTTTAACATAGTTCATAGTGGAGAACAGCTGCTGACATAATGTGGATCAAAGATCCATAATTGGCCTACCTGGGATTGAAAGTCTCGATAAATGCCACGACGTTTGGCGGGTATACCGGCTTCATGAGTGTGGCGCTTATTTTGAGCAATGAAAAAATAATAGAATATAATTTTATTTTTTATTTCAATATCACAATAATCTTCAATTTAGAACTATAAGTTAAAAAGAACTAATATAAATAAAATACACTTCAGCTAAATACTTCTAATTTATTTTCCCAAACCATGCGGAGCCGCACTATAAGGACTAAAAGTCGCATGCGGCTCCGGGCTACAGGTTGCCGACCCTGCCATAGGCCATATATTACCCGACTCACTTATAGAGTCACTGAGAGAGCTAACACAGTACACAGTACACAGTGGCTGTGTCCCAATTCAGGGTCTGCGGCTTGAAGTCGCATTTCAAATGCGAATACGTCACCCCTGTGACGACGGCTGTCCCAATTCAAAGTGTACTTCAAATGCATACTCCAAATGTGCGTCGATTTCCCCAAATATCAAGCGTGGTCCGATTTGCGCCGTGGTCCCATATATCCCACAATTCATCAGCGGTGGTGGGTGTGGATCATTTGCCGCAAAATACGGCAGAAGGGGAGGCGGCCGAAGAGTGAACTGTCAAAAGTGAGTACTGAATATTATGTCACTTATTTATGTGCGAATGTTTAATAACGAAGAACATTAAAACATTACTGTTGGCCACATGTCGGCAAAGTTATGTGACACTAGTGATGTTTGTATATATATATAGATATATCTATATATATCTATCTATATATCTATAGATAGATATATAGATAGATAGAAAGTTGAAACTCTGCCCACCGGGGTAAGTCTTCTGACTTATCCCACTTTATTGAAACGGTAGCCGCTAAAGAGTAGTCACTGTCGCTGCTTTTTTTTTTTTTTTTTTATAGCGCTGGGGCGGAGAACACGGACAAGAAGGCGAGGGCGCTGCGGGTTTCCCCTTCTGCACTGCTTGCCTGGATTGTTAATTTTTAGTGACTTTTATACTGTGGCGGGCGCCACTGGATTTTAATGTTGTGTTTATTGATTTCTATTGTGTTGTTCCTGGCCAGGGTTGTTTTAATTCATTTACATTTTAACTGTTTAAATATAATAAATTATATTTTAGTCATACAGTTTTTAATTCGTTTGCATTCCTTGGCTGCTCCACTGCTCTGTCCATTTTGAGGAAGGTTTCCCTCCTTTAATAACACTGTGCAAAAATCACCTTCGCTCTGTTACAAATACATATAATATTGTCCATATTATATTTACATTACCACAGTTAGATGATTTTAGTCTCATGAACAACGTTAGCTAATTGTTGTTACTAACTAATCTTAAAATGACTGTTCAGTACAGAAATGAAGCCCAACTATCATGTTTTACAGTCCTGTGGTCTCAGCCTCAGATACTCAACTAATCAAAGTGATGTCATGACAAAATGAATGACCAACAAAACATTTTTCTCCTTCATTTCTGCAGTATGTAAAGTTTCTAGCGGTTAGTATCATGGTTGCTAGGCAACCTGAGCAGCGCGACGAAGGCTAGACCGTCCCATTTCACAAGCCTCTCACTTCCGCACTTCTTGTACTTATAGTACGCACCGTACGTAGTACGCGTAGTGCACGTACTTCAAGCGTGCAGACCCTGAATTGGGACACAGCCAATTATACCCAACCACACGGCCGGAGGTTAGCAAGCAGCTTAGCCCCGTTAGCAGCACAGACAGAAACATAGTCGTTTCCCCCTAACCTCAGGTACAGTACCAAACACATCTTATCATCACATACTCACACATCACAAACTTACGTTGCTCACTGAAGCACACTTCTCACGGAATGACCAATTCTCTGCTGGAAATCTGGAGCAGAAAAGCTCAGGTGCCTTGCCCACGTTTCTCCCTGCCCATAGTCTTTCTCATACAAAGTGGTAGGGTGACCTCTACTGGCCACTCTAAAAAACTACAGGTACAACTAACAACTGAACAGAATAAAACCGTAACTATGGGGCCTTTTGTACAATCACGTGGCACAAACACTTTGTGTTCCTGTCATCTGCAAGCAACAGGAACTTTTATAATAAAGGTGGGATGGAGACGTGACTGTGATGGTTCTCCTTCATCCAGCTGTTACACACACATCTGGACTCACACGACGAGCTAATAAAGCAGCTGCTGTCTGGGCAAATGCTGTTCTCTGAACACTTTTCTTAAGAGGAGGTGCAGAAACCTTTAGTTTGCTTTCTAGAGCAGCGTATCATCCTCACAGAGCACAGCTGGCATGCGTGTTTCTGTTAAGCTTAGCCACCAGGCCAAAGTCAAACTACCCACTGATAGCAGCTGTTTCTATCATGGTTTAGGATCCAGATGTCCGATGTCTAAATTTCCACCTGTGATTAAAATAAATAGTTAAAACAGCCAATTGTGTCCAAATGTGTCTTAAAACCAGATAAAATGACAGTTACACCTGATTCTGTGTGTCCTTTGAGACACTGCTCTGCTACAGAGATGCGTTTAGAAGCCAGGAAACATCAAAATCATTTAAATCAGAGACCAAACTGACATCAGTTCATGTTACTAACAGCTCACCTCTCTGCAGCAAACGCCTGCTGGACTTTAAAATCAATGACATCACCTTTAGATCCATCACTCTTTAAAGACACACAGCCTGGTTCAGGTTCAGGTCCAGCAGGTCTCCCATAGATCCTGTTATACAGCTTGTATCCCTTAAATAGAGGGAAGCGTGCAGTAGACCAGTGACTCTTTACAAGCACCCACCTAGGTGCAGGTCCAGGTGGGTTCCTGTGAATAATGATGGAGCAGTGATGTGAGTGCTGAGCTGTGACATGGAGAAGAGTCATGGACAGTTAGAGATGGTCATCTCACCTCTGAGCTTTGGTCTGGCTCTCATGTTCCCCACACAGAGTGCTTTTAGAGGAGGGACTCCTCCTCTCTGTCCTCACACTGATCCATGCTGCTCAATTCAGCTCACACACACTTTCTACCTTCACCTGCAGAGGAAACACAAATCATTCATGTGCACATCAACTGAGAGCTGCAGAGGTCACGTCTGATGTGTTGAGTATGATGAAGAAAAGCTGCCAGCAATAAGGAATTGATCTCTAAATTGAATCATGCTTCAGAATAACTGTCAGATAAGCACTCAAAGGGGATTTAAGATGGCTGCCAAGCTCTTGGACATCCTTCTAGAAGGACTTTGGTTTGAACCAATGAGCTTCGAGCTGTCGGTGGCTTTTGATAACCACAACACATCAATGACAACTTTCAATCTGTCTCTGTGCAGATTTGAAGGTAAATGTTGAACTGTGACTTCATGTGTGAGATGTGTTAGGGTTGAAAATGATTAAATAAAGCTATTTTATCATTTTTTAATATAAACAATGCAATGCACTGTGCTCATAAGCGTGTTGGTGCTCCGTGTTTGAGGTCAAAAGCCTCGTCCAGCGCTATGTCTGGATTTGAAATATTGAGAATGGAAGTAAAAGCGCTTGAGGGTCCTATTTCCTGTATGCTTACCGTCACTTGGTAATGGTTTAAAGGATATTCTCTGGCCAAGGGAATTCAAGCGGCATGTCCTGAACTAAGATATTAGAATCAGCAGTAGGATGATACTAAATGATCAAGGCTAGGCAGGAGGTGGATTTTGTGTCTGTCTTTCTGATTCCAGGAAAAAGGAGCAGAGAGGAGGTCACGAGGTGGGCGTGAATGGCGAGGAGGCATCAGGATGGGTTCTGGAAGAGGGCAGTCATAATAATACTTGTTATTGCCGCAGTATAAAAACTGTACGGCCCAATGAGGGTCATCTTTGGTGTGAGGCAGGCTGTTGTGTTCACATCAAGGTCCAGCGCTGTAACTTGTAATTTCAACTGTTGAAGCAAATTAAATCTTTTAAATGACAGATATTTCTCCTGTACTTCTTCTGAAAACACTGAACACGACAGCTTTCAGTATCAGCAGTCTGACTCTGTGTCTTTAAAGAGTTTAAATGGTGTGATTTCAACATTTACTGCTGACAGCTCCCATTTGAATCCGTCTGAAACTAGAAGATCAAACAGATCTGTTTAAGAAACTGTTGCCGCACAGACGATACTGAGCTGGAAATGGAAAATGTAAGTGTGGTTGTGGAGCTGTGAGGGACTAACTACAGCAGGACTGCAGCGAATCCCTCAAAGCCTCCATAAATCCATCAAATGGATCATTGGAGACTGACAGCAGCACTCAGAGGAAACCAGCAGGGGGTGCTCACTGACTCCTGTTAAATATTCTCCATGAATGAATGGAGAATATTTAACAGACAAACATGAACTCTGATCCTTCATAAACCAACTTCAGAGTAAAACTGGAGTTCTGAAGCAGGTTCTCATATCAGGACTCCAGTTCTCCAGTTCTCCAGTTCTCACAGCACAGTCACACTCCCTCTGTTAAAGAGGATCAAACAGTGGCAGATGTGTGAGGAATGTTTCATGATGTTGGTACCAGCCTGCACAGCACAGTCTGACGAAGACGCCCTCACAGACTGTTAGTCTGATGTGATGTAAGGAGAACAAATCTCTACCTGCACACTGTTTTTAAAGGCTCTGAGCTGGATGTTGGAGACTTTGGGTCTTTATCAACACCAGACTTCAGAGATGAAACAAGTCTTCATGTGTTCTCCATGAAACACACTAACAAACAAGAGCAGCTGCTCTGTGATGAAGAGAAACCTCAGAGACTGGAATGAATCAAAGTTGCACTTACTCAGCTTCTTCCATGAACTTCTTCAGTCTGCAGCTCTCTGCTGTCTGGACCAGGTCTGTGTAAAACAGACAAAATCCTCTGCTTCTTCTCCGTCATCAGTCCTAATTGTCTGCAGGCTGCCGTCACATTAAACACTTCACACCATCAAAGAGTCTGAAGCTTGCAGGTCAAAGGTCAGCTGCCTTTAGGTCAATCATTAAACTGCAGCAAATGTTCTTCAGTCTGTGTCTCTGTTTACAGTCTTCTAGATCCAGTCAGGCGGCAGCCAGTCCCATCATCCAGGGTCATGTGACTTCAACAGCAGCTTTCAGAGACTTTCCTCCTTCACCTGTACAGGAAGCACTGAGAGCAGAGCTTCAATATTTCCTCTGATTCTGAGCTCCTCCATAACATGCAAACAGGAGGCCATGCGGTCGGCTGTTTTTCAAGACCCCTTTCAACCTTCTACATTTCTAAATGTGACGAGCTCTTGTAAGTTTGCAGTGTTTAGTTTGTGTTTGTCGATGCTGCTGCCGTCACAGCTGTGATGTGTCAGCTCCGTTTCTTTTGGACCCAAAGGATGATTTTCTACCATGACACACGTTTTCCATTTAAATGGGGCTCGAGGCGGCGGCGGCAGACCGTAAACCAGCCGGCTCCCGTTTACGACTCACACTGCCGTCAGACATCAGCAGCATCTGGTTTCCTGTCTGACAGCAGTGTAATAACTGAGGATGGCCGAGGTTCACGCTCAGCCTGTGCTCCTCTATGGTAGTGCCCAGTTCAAGGGTTGCTGGGAGCACTGGTTTGATACCAGGCTGGTCTACAGCAGGACCACCTCCAGGAGACTTCCTCTGAGACTGGGACTGTTGAACATCCTCATCATCACTCCCATGACAGCGGCTGAAGCTCAGAGGTGTTTCTCCACCATAAAGAGAAGCAGACGTTCCTGTGATATACAGGACAGGAATGTCTGAACAGCCTCGCCATGCTTTCATGGAGAGGAGCTACCTCCTTCCTACCTCACACTTTTACTTTCTCCTCTTTCCTTTACCCCTTCATCTTCTCCTCTGTCCTCCTTTTTTCCAGTTTTACTTCCTGTTCTCTTATTTCCTCCTTCGGCAGAAATGTCTCCACATCAGACTGTTAGGACGCCGTCCATGCCGTCACTGGGAGGAGCCTGGTTTCATGGTTCTCCATGGAAACCGAGGCGTCCATCAGAGAGATGAAGCTACAGCCTTTAACACAACAACTAAGAGTGTAGCGATCCCTACGTTGGGTGAGTGCTGAGTGTTTGTATATGTGTGCATGAGGGTGGGAATGCATGTTTATGTCTGTGTGTGCCTGTTTGTCTGTGTCTATATGTCAGGTCAGGTCTTAGACTCCACCTCCCTGGGAACACCCAGGCCCTCCAAAGTGTGGAGGCCTACCTCCCCTCACCACACTCCCTGCCGGTCACTGATGCCCTCAGGGGTTGGTGCATTGGTGGTTCTTGGTGTCCGGGGCTGGGCGCTCAGGTATGCACCAGCTCACTCCCGGTGGCTACTTGGCGTTCCTGGTGCCTGTCGCTCGGTCAGGCCTCTTCCGGGGCAAAGGGGGCCCTCGAGCCTCTGGCCTCGGGGCCTGCGGCTCGGTTCACTCTGGCACAGCTGGCTGCCGGCAGAGCTGGCAGAAGGGAAGAGGGACAGTGAGAAAGGGCACTTACAAAGACAAAGAGAAAAAAAAATCTCCTGGATCACCTGTTGAGAGAAAAAGAAGAGAAAACAAGCAAAAAAAAAACAAAGCAACATACTAAACACAACACCATCACGTTAATCTAGCTAAGTGTAAACTGATGACGTTTTGAAGGTTTAATGGCAGTAAATCATCAATCTCACCATAAAAGCTAGGGATGTATACATAGAAACAGTGTGTAAGCAAAAAAATCCATACTCTTACAATCGTAAACCTTATAACTTTAAGTGCGTTTCAACGTAACATTTAACAAATGTAGCCTCTGTCACAAAAACATCTAAACATGTCCTTATTTATGTCATAACCATACCTTGTGCCTCTATCAAGGGGGCTGCTAATGACAAAAGAAATCTCCATGGGCTCCGTTAAACCATCACATTTCAAACTCCCGCGACTGCCGCTGGAAACTGCGCAAACAACACTTTTACAGGAAATCGTCCCATCAAAATAAAAGCATTTAAACCCAAACAGTAAGTCGGTAGTAGAAAATAGCGATTAGTGTCAAAATAAGGTGCAAGGAACTAAATAAAGGCATTTAGGGTTATTTACAAAGAGTATAAAGCAGAAAAAGCTGATTGACTTTTTTTAAAGTGGTTTCATTCATTAAGATTTAAATTTGGGATTTCTTTGTTTGACAAACTAAATTTTACTCTGTGAACTTTTTGATTTGACAGATCAGATGAAAAGTGAAATGTACAAAAAGCTCTTTAATTCTGCTCATTTTGCTGTGAAACAAATGTTCAGAATATTCATAAATGTCTTTTGATGGTTCTGGCCTTTAATGATAATTTGATGATAAACATGAGTCCAAGGAATGATTGGTTCTTCCTTTCTGCTGAGAATCATCAACATCATAATAAATGTTGCTTTCCTCATTGGGACTCTAACCCGGGCAATAATAACTGGATTTGCTGAGCTCAGCAGTTCCTGCTTTGATGAAATATTAACATGAAGCTGGATTTCATGTTGAGGAGACTCTGAACAGGCCTCGGGATCGATAAATGTCCTCAGTTTCTTTCAGACACTCATGAATATTATACATCTATACTCTGCTGCAGCCTACAGCTCACTGATGAGAGAGACAGCTGACTTTAAACACACATCCAGAAATAATGTTGGTACCGAGAGCCGAGCTGAAAGCATCCGTCCAATCGCTGATCGGCATGGCACCCTGAAGGAGGCCACAAAGAGCAGAGCTCATTGGCTGTGAGCTGTTTGTGACACTTCAGAATCTGCACCAGTTTCCCTTCTCGTTTCAAACATCTCACTGGTATCAAATTTCAAATGTGTGTTTAAAAACAGGAAAGCTTCCAGTTTCAGAGTTTGATCTGTCGTCTCTGTAGGATTTTATCTTCAGTATGGACGCAGTGACTGCAAATCACTGCTTTGTCTGCTTTTATGGACACTTTACAAACATCACAGGAAGAGTGCTGCACGGGGACATCAGCTGACTGGGAGCAATGGGAAACACACTGAGGCCACCTACAGGACAAGTGGGGAACAGCAGGGAGCTTTGAAAAAAGTGAGTGGAGATGGCTGTAAGTGGTAAACAGAAGAAACATCCATGATGTGTAAAGTCCAGCTTCTTATGATGAAGTTTTTTATTATTATTGGATGCTTTAAGTACGGCTTCTTTATCAGTTTCCCACTTCTGCTTTAAAGCCTCCACACGTGTTACCAGAGCAGCCCTTCAGCATCTATCTTTAGCCTTGTCCACGATGTGGTTGAAGACACTGCAGAAGATGTTCGGCTACTTCGATCAGAACATTAGTGCTTAGCTGCAGGGGAGAGCTGAAAAAGCTCCCAGTTATCCTTTAATTGTGTCCCTCTGATTTCACAGCAGTGTTCGGGGACTGAGGGTTTGTGTGGCAGAAGGAGAGTGAAGCTGACAGCAGGGGCACTGCTACAGGAAACAGAAGCTGGCTGGGCAGTACTGTGAAACCAGAGCAGTGCATACTCTGTGTTAGAGTAATAAAGAATCACACAGCAGTCTGGAAACACTGTTCACTGTATGTGAGTTTGTGTTTCCGCCTGTGATTACGAGATAAAGTTTCATCAGGCTTTGAAGCCTTCCAGCTAGCTGCCTCACAGAGGTTCACTTGTGGAGGCTTCATGTGTACACAAACCCCCCTGCTGGTCAAACAAAGCCACACAGGCAGAGTTATTACAGGTCATGTTAAGTGCAGTATTTGTGAGACTGCTCTTGTTGTTACCAGTGTGTGCATGGCAGCAAAAACAAGAACTACATTCACCTTAATACATGTGTTTCACTGTGTTTGTCCTCCACTTCATGTTTTCATTCAAATACAATTTGTGTGTTTGTGTGTGTTGTTCTGTAACATGTAAGTTCAATGAAACTGAATGTTAATGGCTGCTTACACCCAGGTAGATGTCTTTGTTAATGAATCTCAGACTATCAGATATCAAAGAAACTGCTGCATAAAGAAAGGAACTTTGGTCTTCTCATTTTCCCTCCTCATATTTTGTCTCCACCATTATGGAGACTAAATTATGGAGGACCACAAAACCACACGCATTGAAATAAAGAATTCTGTGCTTAAATAATGAATTGTAGAATAAAATCTGCATTTGTAAATTCATTTTGAATTCAATTTAATAAACTGATTTTAAAAATGCTTTTAAATCTTCATTTTAAAAACATTTTAAATTCCGTTTTAATAAACTGCATTTCAAAAACCATTTCCCTGTCCTGTTAAAGCTCAGGGATTAACTTCTGGATTAGCTGTTGGATTAACAATTTCATTTTAAAAATCGATGCGGCTATTAAGCCACACCGTGGGATGTAAGGAGCTCTCTGATTGGTTGGACAGACACAGGCTGTCTGCCTGGATTTTCTAGCTCATAGCCGCCCTAGAAGCGTGTGTGCTTGTACAAAGGCCGTTCAGCCTCGGGATTTACACTCGGCTCGACACGGATATGTGAAGAATGAAGGGAGCCTGCAGCGAAGCGGAGAGCCAACCTCTGACTGAGTGCCTGTTTACGCGGTCTGTGCGAGCTAGCTACGTGTTTTGTAGCTGCTGTGCTCTTCACAAATAAAGCTGGAAGCAGCTCAGACTGTTAGAACCAGCACTGAGGCCTGTTACATTTATACAGTGTTAGAGCAATGGCTGCAACCTACAGCCTTTAAACTAGCGATTAAAATGCTGACAGTAAACTCGTCAGTCCAGATGTTACCACATTACTTTGTGATACTTACAGTTAAAACAACTGAGACAGGCTGATTAAAATAACAGCTGTCAGTTCTCTCATTGCAGAGACTAAACCATTACACACAATACTTCAAAAATCTAAAGAGTGTGTGAGAGACTGCTAGCTGTGTCATTCAGCAATCAACTTATCTACAGTGTGTTAGTAAAGAGTGACGTGTACTTCTGTCCTATTAAGCAACGGTTTAACAAATTTCACTGCAAACTATAAAAGGAATCTGAATTTAAATAGAACATAGTAGTGATGGATTAAGTGCAGGAAACACTAGTATAAGGTGTCTATGGAACAAATCTCCTTCAACGTTCAAATGACCAAAGTGAGGACTACAAGCGTATCTCTCAGTTGGTTGTGTTTAGGGAAAAAGCAGCTAAATACACTGAGACTGCTCCACATTGTTAGTGAGTTAACTCTGGATGTCTGTGGGTTTGTCAAACTTGGAGTGAACAAAAGCAGAAAAACAGTAAAAGATGCAGACAGTGAAATTCTGGTTTATTTCATGAATACAATGAAACATTTTACAGTTTACAGACAAAGCAACATATATGATAAATGGATACATATAACATGGACAGTGAGAAGTAAAACTCATCATCTTCCCACATGTTATATTCTGTAAACTTAAAATAAACCAGTGAAATTAGAGTTTAGTGTTTTAAAGTCATCTATTAAAACATGAGTCAACATTACTGAAGTGACACTTTAACGTTGCTTCACATCACAGTCTTTATGATGATAAAACATGTTCTCTCATTAGTAGATGTCTGCGCTGTCACTTGTCATGAAAATGTCCAGAGCCTGGGTTCAGCTTCCTCTTCAATTACCATTGATTATTAATAGGGCCACAAAAGATTGTCACATTATCTCCATAAACAACATGCTTTTATAGAAATCATTGTGTCACAAATATTTAGATTCTTGTTTCACAATGTGCATGAACTCAAAATCTTTAGTTTCATATTTATAAAGTATCGCAAAGAATACATTTATACCATTGTATGAGCTACACTTCTTGTAAAAAAATAAACTGATTGGAAATGCATTCAAAAAACCAGGAGCCATGACCTTCCTTCTGCGAGCACACACACACACACACACACACAGAGAGAGAGAGAGAGAGAGAGAGAGGGAGATCATGAATACAAAGGATTGGAGCCGGTTTTGGATTTTCACTTGTTGTTGGATTTAAGATGAACAGTCACATAAAATTCACTCCAATTTTTTGCCTTCAGTTAAGATGTGTCTTTAAATCTACCTTACCTTTCTTGTTCAAAAAGTTTACTGACATAGTAAAGAAGTAGCTAGGGAACTCAGTAAGTATGAGCAACAGTAGCTTAAGGACCCTTTCTCCACTAAAGAGGAATTCATCATCATCTGCAGTTCGTCAAAAAGTGCCATATTAAAAACAATTCAGCAGACCCTCAGACTGCGGATACAAACTGTTTTCAGCTGTAGAGGTAGAGGTACACTTCATGCACTTATCAACATGCAGTTTAGAGGCTTGCCTTAGAGTGCTTTGGTTCTTGGGCATCTTTTATATAGCATGGTTGTACCATTGTGAATGCAGCTATATAAATATGCTCAAGAGTCTATCATATGTTTGACATCCAGCTAAAAATTCGAAAATATATATTTTTTAAATCAGTAACTTTGCAAATTTAGAGGATTTGTTTTCGGACAACATACACTGCAAATTCCTTGTAGCTTGTGTAGGAATGTTTAGCTTATTTTAGAGTTTAGACATGTAGGAATGTTTAGTTTGTTTTAGAGTTTAGAAATGTGTTAAGATAGAATGTAGAATTAATTGTAGAGACACTGACACTGCCCTGGATATAAATAAAGGCCTGACTGTGTCATGAACTTAGGAGTAGATCTTAGGAGACCCTCCCATTTGAACTGTGAAAGTAAGACAAAGAGGAGTTAATGCTGAGTGGAAATTCCCCAGAGGATACCTGTGTGGGGGTCTCAACATGTAACTTGATAACTGTGGTCTGGAAGGGAGATGGTATTTATGGCCCCTAGGAAGAGACACACACCCACAGTGTTTTAACTGATACTCACACATCCACATGCACAGTCACTCACGTGCACTCACACATACACACAGGTACGCACATACATTCACTCTCGTGCACACACAGGCACTCACGTGCTCGTGCACATAGACACAGACACAGAGTTTCCAGCACACTGTTGGGGATTTATGATGGGCTCGCTTCTATAAAGCTGGTTGGAACTAACAAAGGGGTGAAGATTATTTCAGAGGGACACCGGCCTCGTCTTCCCTTCTAGAAGTGCATGCTTAAATGAAGATGAATAAAGATGAATAAAGATTTTGTAAAAATAACTACTGAAGTTCCGGTGCCGTTTCTGGATCCCTCGACGAATCAAAGAACCGGGGCGAAACTGATTTCGTAACACTTGACAAGATTTATTGTCTTAAATTTAGCCAGATTATCTTGTCCATCTTGTTATGAACATTACAAGCTAGTTTCCAGTCTCATGTGTTAGATGATTAAACTTGTTTCAAGTATATATTACTTTTTTTTTTTCTTATTTAGTCTGTATATCTAAAAATGAACCATTTACATTTATTTCAAGCAAAAATAGCTTTTAGATGAGTGTAAAAAACAAAAATTATCTCAAAATAAGAAATATTCACCTTTTTCCTTGAAATAAGAAAGTCACTCATTGGAAGGTATTTATTTCAGGTTTTTAAAGAAAGGACATCTTCAAGGTTATATTTTGTCATAACATAGACACTGTTTCTGAAATGGACTGGGTAATATGACGTAAAATCAAGTAGGTTTTCAACATCAGTCAGTTCAGTTGCTTGGGCAAGGTTGGGAATTGCAATTTCATAGGCAAGAAAGTCTTTGTTGAAACCCAAGGTTTCATACACCTGGTATTCAAAACAATAAAGTACACTATTAACAATAAAAATGTTTTTTACAAGTCCAAAGATAGGGTTTAAACCATTTGACCTGTCACAGATGTATTTGTTTCCATGTAAAATAAGCCACTTTACCCTAACGGCATGATGTATAGCATCTTCAATCCCCCAAAAATCTACAACCTTTGATTGCAAATGGTCCATATTAGCAACCTCTGATATAGGACCTAGTTCTTTCTCATTACAAATATCGGATGCTCAGTTCCAACACTCCAGCAGCTGATTGTGGTTTCTAAAGAGACTTGCACACATTCTTACACTGTTAACCTTTGCTGTATTTTTCACAGTAAAATACCACAAAATGTGATAACTTACCTGAAAACATTTCTACAGTTAATTACTGTAATTTGCTTTGCATTATGGGTATATTAAGGTTATTTACAGTAACTTACTGTATTTTTAAAATTGCGGTAGTAGTTATACCTACCGTTAACACATTAACAGTAGTGCTACTGTATTATGTGATTTGAATGGTTCATCATACTGTTTGTGTATTTTTACTCTTTCAGTGGTTGGTTGCAATAGTGCATTACATTTTAACTCTTTCACTGCCAACCATTTCCAGAATTTCCTCCAACCTAGTGCCATTTGTCAGTATGATACCAGTGAATGTATTATGGTTTTGACTTTTTAGGGGACTTGCCTGTGTGTAAGGTTCAAGAATTCTGATCATCTAATCTGCTGCATGCAGTTGTATGCACATGCACAGCTGCTGCAAATGTGTGCTTGCCACTGCATTGCCATAGAGATCAATTCAAGTGACAGCTGCTCCTGGGGAGAGGGAAAAGAATGCAGAAAGGCCTCCTTGTAGGGAAATTTTATAAAGCAAGGTTCTACAAATCTCTTCCAAAATTGTGTGTTTTCTTAATTGACTTCCATTCATATTGTAGTGAAGTAGATTCTGGGTTAGGATGTTACCTTATGTCCATAAACGCATCACTGACACACACCTTCCCAGCCGACAATTACCCGGCTATAAGAAACAGCTGCGCTTCACTACTGGGAGAAGGCATTTGGCAGTTGTGGCAATCCAAGGTGGCTGCGAGCATTAGGCAGTCGAATACTGCATATCTCTTAAGGAAAGCTACTTAGAATTGCCCCTTAGAGTGGTGTGCATTAGACTGCTGCTGTCTTGTCAGATGCCGTTTTGTAGTGATGGGTAGATGAGGCCTCGTGAAGCGTTTCAGCACATTCCCCAAACTGTATCGATACTGTGTCGACACAGTGTTGCTGTTTTGCTCCATACTGACACCTGCTGGACCTTAAATATCATTGCAGGCAACTTACTTGAGACTCACAACAGACACTGATTCAATGACCTAGTCATACTTGTATACACTGTAAGGTATTGTACTTTCCATGGAATCATTTTATATGTTTTACATTGCAAATATTGTAGAAATCTTTAAAATATACTGTGAATTACATTAAGTGAAAATTAAATGAAAGTATTGTGAATATAATATTACCCATTTAAATGTAATTGACTCAGAGTTTATTATAAATTTCTATCCAGAAAAATAAGTTTATCCAATGTTTTTGCATTCAGTCTATTGTGGGTTTTTTTTTTTTTTGACACCATTTCTCCAGCTTTGGAAAACTCACAGGCATAGATGAAGCTGGGGTACACATAAACTGTAAAGCCAGGTGGAAAAGGTTTGGATAATATGTCTTCCTATTCCCCAGTGCGTTAAAGGATCCTCTGATCTCGAATTTTTCTCTCCGACACTCTCCACAATACTAAGGGTTGGCAGTCCTTTATAATAAAATTCAGGACTGCCTGGTCCAGAACAGTCTTCTTAGATGCTTGATTTTAAAATAATAAAACACATATTAATAAAAAAAAATGATGATAAAGCTGTTCAGTGTCAATATAGGCCTACTTGTGTTCATTCTCGGTGTGTTTGTCGCCTCATTTTCACGTTTGGCTCTGTAATGCCTAAACACTGAGGAGGTGCTTTTGTTTGTGTAAGAAAGCTCCATGAGAACAGATCGACATTTAACCTGCATAAAATGAAATAATTTACAGTGCAGGTCACATTGTTGTTTTCCTATTCTGATAGATTACACTGAAACAAAGACAGACAAACTATTTGCAGTTAAAAGATCAAAATGATCACACACAGCAGAAACATTTCTTTTTTTCTCTTTCGAGCTCCATTTTGTTATGGAGAGATGTGTATTGTATTTATCTTTGCGAGAGTAATTTTGTTTTTTTTGGTGGCGACTCGTTCCGTTGACAGATGCGGATGCGGTACCTTTTAAACACAGTTTGGCGCGTTGGCAATGAAGCGATACAGTAGCTGTATCGATCACGTGACTTTCTTAAAAGCGGACGCGCACCGACACAGGCTTCACTCTGTGAGCTTGATACAAGCGCCGGTGCGTCAGTGTTGCTGGACCCATCACTACCGTTTTGTTTGTTATGCACTACTTTTATAATGTATAGTGATTTGGGATGTGTTGGTTTTATGTAGATCTTTTATTGATTGTTTAACGTTTTATCTTTTCTTTTATTGCTTTAGTGGAGGTGCGGCCGCTTGTTCAGAGGCTAGGCACGTGAGGTGGAATCCTCCCGATGCATGCGAGTGTACACACGGGCATAGGCAGATTGCACCATTTAGAGTTTAGTGTGAGTGAGGTTTGCTGTGAAATCCTGCGGGTGAGTAGTGGTGGCACCCTTGGGCACTCCTCCTGTAGGTTGCCTCCTCAAGTGGCGGTCTCCACCATTTTGTCTAGTTGCTTCTTTTAACATATTGTGCTTGTTTTAGGGTAGCATTGTGGTAGGGAGTGTCATTTTAATCATCGTTTGGTAATAAAGTGTTTTAATTAATTATTTTACTCTCTCACCCCTGCTACCCTAGGTGTTTTTGATCTTATAGTTATGTTTTAGTAGTTCCTCTTAATAAACTTTTGAATTATAAACTCCCTTTGTCTCACCTCTGCCTTTAAATAACGAGTCTGTGGGCTTTGGTAGCCAGTGCAATCCTCTCATTGGCTAGAAATCTTTCCTGGGGGTGCGCCCTCCCAGGTGGCGTTGTCACTATTTTAGTAACCGTCTCGGTTATTTCTCATTCAGCGCGACACCACAATCTGGCGTTGTGTCAATAGGATTTTCAGGCAGAGATCTGTTGCATGTTGTTTTTGTTTTTGGGGGTTAAATCTGTTTGGTTTGTTTGGTTATTGTAGTGCAGCGGCAAGACAGCAACAGTGGCAGCGTCGGGACGGACTTCTGGTTTTATAAAGTGATATTTAAATACTCTGGTTTATTATGGAGGAAGAGCTCACACAGCTACGAGACTTGGTAGCTCAGCTGCAAGCAGAAAATCGGCGGATGCGGCAAGAGCAAGGATTGGAGCAACCTGGCACCAGTGCTGCTGCTACAGGTTCATCCACCAATGGGCATTCTGTTGTTTCAGCTCCCGCGACTGAGAGACTGATTTATATTCCTCGGGAGAGGAAGTGCCCATGGTTCGACGGTAAGACTGGTATAGGTATTGCGAATGGGTGGAAGAGGTGCAGGCCTGTTTGAGGTGCGACATCTTTCACCAGCCGACCAAGCCCTTTTCATCTATGATCATCTAGAAGGCGAGCCCAGAGAAGAGATTAAATATCGGCTTCCAGAGGAGAAAAGCGATCGAAAAGATTTTGACTATTTTACAGGAACTGTATGGATGTACTAAGTCATATGTTTGTCTGCAGGAAGAGTTCTTTTCAAGGCGACAGCAGGAGGAGAAACATTGCAAGAGTTTTCGCATGCTCTTATGTGCCTCATGGACAGAGTTTGAAACAGTCCCCTCATGTTCTGCTGAACAAAGATGTGTTGCTTAGAGACCAATTTGTTGAAAATGTGCTTGATTGTTTCTTCACGCAGAGAATTAAAACAGTATGTCTGCAGCCACCCTACTGCCACCTTGATGGATGTTCGTCATGAGGCTATATTATGGGGCGTGGAGGTATGCCAGGGGGCGGGAGGGATAGAAGTTACTCGGTTCCCCTGGCGCTAGGCTTCCAACACGCTGTTCAGGAGGTCCCTTTTAGAGGTAGTCCGGCAGGTATTGCACCCTATGCCTCTGAAATACGGGAGTTAAAGAGATTCTTAAAAAGTCAGCAAGAGCAGTTGAATCAGCTACATAAAGAGTCTTGCTGCTTTGAATAGTGCTTCCACACCATATCCTGCCTCACGTAATAAGGCTGTCATTTGCAGGCGGTGCCAGAAGGTTGGGCATTTTGCCAGGGAGTGCCCTGGTGAGCCCACAGTCATGCCTGTGCAGTCAGCTGGTACAACAGCATAAGCCAGTTTGAGTAATGTCGTTTGTTCTTCCATGCAGGAAAACTTCCACCCCTGAACCATTGAGCGAGATTCAGGTGGGGGCATCCTGAAGCTCAGAGTTTGTATTACCTGACCCGTTGCCGCGGGTTACTGGTGGGAAACCAGTAACCCCGCTATCAAAACCATCACTTCACCCCTCTCTGGGTATGCATTGTCTGACCCGTATGTTGCAGGAGACTGACCCGTGATCCGGGAGTTTCTGCCCTTTTGGAGGCGGGGCGGGGCCCTGGCGCTAAGGGCGTGGTCGCACTTCAAGGCTGGCCCTCGGGTTGGTCAGGCAATGGGTAGGCTGAGTGGGGCGGAATGGGGTGTTATATCGGAAGGTCTGTCATCCAGGAGAGGAGAGACAATGCAGGTATTGCTGCCCAAGTCCCTTCAGAGTCAAGTTTTGCAACATGTGTGCCAGGAGCATGGTCATCAGGGTGTTGGAGCAAAGTAGATGTGGTTTCTCAATGGTGCTACTGGGTAGGGATGTATAGAGGCGTCTAGCGGTGGTGCCAGGGTGTGGCGATGCCAGTCGGCTCAAGATGCACCAACCCAACGAAGCAAATCCTGTAGCTGAGTGGCGTGGGCAGCGCCACGACCAGCAAGCTAAGGATGCTCCCCTGCGAGAAGGTCAGCTGGTTTATCTGAAGAAAGTTGGGCTCAGAGGTCGTGATAAAATTAAGGGTGCTTGAGTTCAGTGGTGTATACAGTGCTTAAGGCCCCTGACCAAAATGGGTCCGTGTATACTACTACCCTGTAGAGGAACCGATGCAAGATGGCGAGTGGGTTTTATTGGTCTGGAACCTACTCCAGCCCCAAGCAGTTGCCAACAAAGACCAGAGACTCCTAGCCCTCGTGGGTCAGATGAGCTAGAACCCTCAACGTCCTCGCGGGTCGGCCTGCCCTGACCAGCTGCCAGTTATGGCTGGTGTTCATAACGATATAGCCCCTTTACATGGGACTAATCGTGGTAATGCTGGGGCGCACCCAAACCCGCACCATTTGACCCAGGCAGCAGGAAGTAGAGCAATAGGGGCCACGAACTCCCAGGCACCTGTGCCTACTACAATTACCCTGTTTAGACCTTGGCAGTGAGTGTCAATCGTCGGGACGACGATTCAAATCCCGGGGGTAGATTGTAGTGAAGTAGATTCTGGGTTAGGATGTTACCTTATGTCCATAAACGCATCACTGACACACACCTTCCCAGCCGACAATTACCCGGCTATAAGAAACAGCTGCGCTTCACTACTGGGAGAAGGCATTTGGCAGTTGTGGCAATTCAAGGTGGCTGCGAGCATTAGGCAGTCGAATACTGCATATCTCTTAAAGAAAGCTACTTAGAATTGCCCCTTAGAGTGGTGTGCATTATACTGCTGCTGTCTTGTCAGATGCGTTTTGTTTGTTATGCACTACTTTTATAATGTATAGTGATTTGGGATGTGTTGGTTTTATGTAGATCTTTTATTGATTGTTTAACGTTTTATCTTTTCTTTTATTGCTTTAGTGGAGGTGCGGCCGCTTGTTCAGAGGCTAGGCACGTGGTGGAATCCCTCCCGATGCATGCGAGTGTACACACGGGCATAGGCAGATTGCACCATTTAGAATTTAGTGTGAGTGAGGTTTGCTGTGAAATCACACGGGTGAGTAATTGGTGGCACCCTTGGGCACTCCTCCCTGTAGGTTGCCTCCTCAAGTGGCCGGTCTCCACCATTTTGTCTAGTTGCTTCTTTTAACATATTGTGCTTGTTTTAGGGTAGCATTGTGGTAGGGAGTATATCGTTTTAATCATCGTTTGGTAATAAAGTGTTTTAATTAATTATTTTACTCTCTCACCCCTGCTACCCTAGGTGTTTTTTGATCTTATAGTTATGTTTTAGTAGTTCCTCTTAATAAACTTTTGAATTATAAACTCCCTTTGTCTCACCTCTGCCTTTAAATAACGAGTCTGTGGGCTTTGGTAGCCAGTGCAATCCTCTCATTGGCTAGAAATCTTTCCTGAAGTGCGCCCTCCCCAGGTGGCGTTGTCACTATTTTAGTAACCGTCTCGGTTATTTCTCGTGCGACACCACAATATGTAAAGACTATAAGGTTAACTACAAATAAAAAAGCAGAATTCACATTGCTGCATCTCCATCACTTATCTCTGATTAACCCTGAACAAGATTCACACTTCCTTTTGTTAATTTTTTACTTCCCACTATTCTGTTGTTGGATTTCACTTAGGTTGTTGCTGCTGTCTGTTTTGTGTAATTTTGTACTTGTGACAAGTAGTGCATAAAGTTATTTAAAAAAGGCATGAAAAGCGAACTTCAGTCAGTGGAGAATATTGTAATAATTTGGCGGAGGCTTCTCAGTCGAGCAGTAACTGGTGCTCATTTACTGAGCGTGCAACATGTACAGAACTCTTCTGGGAACTAGTCAACCTAACGTAGTGAAACACACACTGAATGCATGCTGGCCCCGCCCATCTACCTACCTCTACCAACCACCACTCCATATCCTGACTGACATGACCTGTGATCCAGTGATTGACAGGAGAGGAAAGACAGGCCAACTTTGTTAACTCTTCGTTACGATATGCTCGAGAGGACAAAAGATTTTGCACCTCGTTATTGTTGGACCTCTGTGTGGAAACTGCAAATGGGGCGTCATAAGGTAATGCAAAGGACTCTCCTACCTAACATACTCGTTTATTAATTTTTAAGAGCATATATATTTTTTGTGTGTGTGGGGAAGGGGGGGCTTAAAATCGGTGTCAACTTGGTGAAATAGCACATTAGCTGAATTATTCTGGAAAAAATAGGTTGTGTGTGTGTGTTTTTTCTTTTCTTATTTAAATATATATTTAGATATATATTTTCCATGGGGAGGCGAGGAACACAGGCATAGCGACAGTCTTTGTCTTTTCCGCCGAGTGTGGTGCATTGTCCTCCTGCGCTTCTGTTCTATGACTATTGAGAAGCTGGCCACGCTAACAGTGGGACATTTAGCTTCAGCTCTTTGAAAGACAAGACAAAGCAGCAGGTAAAAATACACATTTAATGAGAATAAAGAAAGACAACTTTTTTGGAAATTTAGAGACTGCTAAAAACAATCTTATCCAGTTTTGAGCTTGCTCATGTAGGTTAGCCTGCTTTATTTAATTTTGTGTGAGCTGCAGTACACAACATTAAAAGTTAATATAACATTAGGTTGGTGGCGCGAGGAACTCCAACCTAAGTTTAATATTATTATTTTTTTAAGTGGGAAGGGAGCATGTTTTTTTCCTTTAATACAACGTCTTCCAGGGTCTTTTTCATAGGAAAACTATGTAACGTCTGTGTTAGGTTGGTCAAAAGAGCAATTAGTTGAATTATTCTGGAAAAGATGGGTTGTGTGTTTTTTCTTTTATTTACTTATGTAAATATATTTTCAAGGGTTAAATAAATGCAACATTAAATTAACAATTGTCTCTCTGTCTTTTCCGCCCAGTGTGGTGCATTGCTGTCCTCCTGCCCTTGCTGGCCCTGGTGACAGTGTGATGTAGCCTCAGTTCTTTGAGAGACAAGACAAAACAGCAGGTAAAAGACATATTTAGTGAGAATAAAGGTAGACAACATTTTTGGGGAAATTTAAAGACTGCTAAAACAATCTAACCCAGTTTTGAAGTTTCTCATGCAGGTTAGCCTGCTCTAATCTCAACTGTGGTTTATTGTTTCATAGGTTCCATTTAAAAAGCAAGACAGTGTAGTGGTCTGTAAATTAGTCATGATTAGTTGCAGTGCCATTGTTAAGGGGTTTAACGTCAGCTTGACAGACCCTCAAAATTTTTCCTCCAGTGTTTCAGGGTCTGCATGGTTTAAGTTAATAACATTGATCTATAGATAGTTTTCTTTTTACTTTTTCCCATTTTTTGATACAACCCAAGCAATGTAGATCCCTTCTTTAATAATAGAACAAACAGATAATAGATTGAGATGTTTTCAGTCACTGTTGTGTTGTTGCCATGCTCTTTGCAAATTAAAAGTTAAGTCAAATTCAGACACATGCAGCCATGTACAGGTGTAAATTTTGTGGTGTTTGTAGTTCAGAATTAAGACAATTTTGTTATCATACGAAGAAACATCAGCACACAGCTAATTATCGATTCACATGTGGAATAGAGCAATGTCCTTCTTCCTATCGAACATTTTCTGCATTCAGATCCCATGTGCACAGGAACCACCGCTATATGAGGGCTCAGACTAAACACACCCATTTTAAAGGAAATCTTGCTTGTGGAGTTGAGGCATGTTTCTATGTGGCAGAGAATTTTTCAGCATTATGCACTCACTTGAGATTTCATATTAAAGATGGCAAAAAATCTATGTAATTATTGTGGTATTTGTACCCACAACAACTTATAACAGGGGTTTGTGTGTTTTATATTGTATAAAATAGAATACACACAGTTTGCTGCTGTTTCTCTTATTATTTATTATACACAATGACCAACAGGAAAAAACAGCCTAACATTTCAGCACAGGCCAAAATGCCAAAACATTAGGCAGTTTTTCCTGTAATTGATCATAATTTTCATTACATAATAAATAATAAGAGAAATAGCAACAAACGTGTGGATTCTATTTTTTGTACAGTGTGAACCTGCTATCCAGCATTCTTGTGGAAACCTTATTTGTAAGGTGAGCACATTGTCTTATTGGACTCTTGCCTGTTTTTAGGGAATAATTTCATGTCTGCAAGCCGCTGGATGATCAGTTTGGAGGGCAAGGTATTTTATGAGCCTGAGCAGATGCATGACTTTGCCAGCACCCTTGCTGTCTTCTTTGCGTCATACTCGTTTTCAACCTTGAGTGTCAGGAGTCAGCGTCCATCACACTGGAGATGATACAGAGGTAAATACTTTACACCATTAAAGCTTACACCATTTAAGAATGAAATATATGTGATAGCTTGACTACAGTTGCAGAAACATATAGGTGATTGCTGTAATGTATGTTTTAATTTTGAAATTAAAGCAGCCTTTTTTCCGTTAAAGGTTCTTTGTGAGGATCAATCAGACATGGGAACAAAATGCCCTGCAAAACTTGGTACAAGCACATAAGACAGGTCGTGTCGTAAGTAAAGAGGAAGGTTACAAGCATCAGCCCTCGGATCACCACCTTCCTCCAGCGGCTCTCTGAGTTTGAATGGAGGACTTCCAACTAGGTAAGAATACAGAGATGATAATATCTTTTACATAGCTGATAATTATATACATACTGTACACATCCATACAACAGTATGAATGATCTCAGACAGATGTGAACAAGTGAATAACCTGAGCAAACATGAATATTGATGATGTGTCTTTGACAGGTGGTGATAAAGACTACGCTGAACCCGACCATCCTGGTAACAGAAATCTAAATCCCATGTCACATTCTATTTCCTGGGACCCACTGATAATTATTACATTTTGTAAATGATTTTTGTTTTACAATTGTAATAGTTTATTTAATGTTCATGCTGGTGGGTTTGTCCTGTTTTTAGTGGAATGAAAAACTGTTTTCCTTAAAAAAATCAGACACAGAAAGGTGAAGGACTGTGTAGTTTTCATATGCAGCTTCTATTTATTTTGGTTATTGACATTGTTTTTATTCAGTTGAAAAATGTTTTTCTTGTTAAAAAAAAATTAACAATAAATGTTGGTTTAATTCACTATTCTGAGACTACTTTATTGAATTATATTGTTTTTGTAAATGTTCTTATATTGAATATGAATGTTAATATTATTTTATATGCTGTAAAACACAATTACAGTCTAAACAAATTATACTGTACACAATTACAGTGTTATACCATAAACCACATTTGCAGTACAGTGATACTATAAAACTTAATCACGGTAAGTCTTTCTAACTGTAAACCACGTTTACAGTAAAGCTGCATTACCACAAGCAACATTTACAGTAAAGCTGTTATACTGTAAAATATGTTTACAGTAAAGTGGTTGAACTGTAAAACATCACAACAGTAAAGATACTGTAGATCAGTAATTACAGTAACTTACTGGCAATAGTGTTGCCAGTAAGTTACTGTAAAAACTCTAATAAAATGTCTAACAGTGCACCCTTGTGTTCATTTGCATCAACATCATTAACTAGAATGGCCATTTTAATCTCTGGATCATTTAAAGAGATCTTTCCAAAATCAAGTTTCATTGGCCACTTAATTTCTGGTTCAGCAAGAAACTTTGGACCTGTTAACCAGGAATCATCCTTGATAAACATCCGTTTAAGGCTCATAGTTAAGCTGTTCTACAGCCTTCTTATTGTTGGCATTTTACCTGATTGCACCTAAAAGTTAAACCAATGGTGTAATGACCATCAAACAACTCAGAGTCCATCACTTACTTCATAAACTGCTGATCTTCTCTAGACAAAGGAAACTGCTCATCCTGAATACATTCTGGAGAATCAGCCTTCATTTGACGTTCCCACAGATCATCCAATCTTGCCACGGAAATCCTATTGACACTCACATCAAAAATGTCAGTCTTACGATCTTCTCTAAGAGGACCATTCACTGTCCAACCCAGCATGGTTTTACAGCATAGGGACCTCCATACTGACTTCTAACAACCTCCCATGGCTCTAAAGCCTTGGGCACATTAGTCGATCAACAGGTCTACCCGAATTTATCTCCAGTATGTTAATATGGGCGCAAATGTGGCCATCTATCAGATCTTCCTGTCGGGGAATATTACATTGATGAACAGGCATGCTTTTCTGAGTAAATAAGTCAGGCAAGTCACAGTAGTGATCCAAATCCAAACCAGCTACTTCCAAATCTGAAACAACATAACTACTGACCATTTTCTCCTGACCCATTGTCCGCAACAGAATGCCAGTTTTCCTTCCTGAAAGATTCAGCCTATTCATGAGCCCTTCAGTACAAAATGAAGCTGAGCTCCCAGGATCTAGGAAAGCACAAGTTACCAGTGACTGATTACCTTTCTTGGACTTCACTCTAACTGGTATTATGGACAGAGCACTATTTTGCTCACCGGCCCCAGTAACACCACTGCTTTGCACAGCACATGAAGGACCTTCATCTGGTGGTTCTCCCCCTCCTATAGTTTGCACTGAAACACTTTCCCTCTGCTTGGAGTGGATAGGTAAGAGTGTGGGGTGTTTCTGATTACAGACTTTACACAAGAGGCGTTTCCTGCAGTCCTTGCTTCTGTGCCCAATCATGAACAACAAAACACACACCATTCTCTTTCAAAAAGATAATCTTTCACAGTGCAACTTTCTTTCAAATGAAGGACACAAATTCAACATATGTCCTGCTCCACAAAACAAGCAAACCTTGGTCACAACTGAACCACTCTCTCGCCTCAACGCTGGCTCAATCTTCCCTTCCACCTTGGCCACTGTAGTAGCAAAACTACTCTTCTTAGCCTTAGGGTAAAACTGAGACTTAACATTCCTTGCCTCTTTTCTGATGGCTGTTGGAGGATCCTTTATGTCTCCAAACAATGGGTCACTGCGATCTTAACGCTTTTCAACAAACTCAACAACATCGCTAAAACCACTTTACGTTGAAACCTCTCCTGCAGATTGCAGGCAACATTCCTCCATTTATCCCTGAGCTTATAAGGCAACTTTTTTATAACTGCTTGCATGTTAGCAGAGACATCCAACTCATGCAAGGACTCAACGTCTCCCATTGCATTGCAACATTGCCTTAATAAAAACCCATATTCCTGCAAAGCCTTCACATCATCAGATTTTATAAGTGGCCATTTACTGACCCTTTCAATGTAGGCAGCAGCAATTTTCAGCGAATTGCCAAAGTTCTCCTGGAGCAAAGATTTAGCTTTAGCATATCCATACTCAACAGGCATATACTGACAGCTTCTGACCATTTCTCTTGGATGGCCTCTAGTGTATTGCTCAAGAAAATATAAACAATCCTTAGCACTGTGAGCTTGACTCTCCACCATGTGCTCAAAAGCTCTCATAAATGTTTCATATTGCAAAGGATCACCATCAAAGAACTGAATGTCACGCCTTGGTAGCAAAAACAGAGACTGCTGCTCAGCCAACAAAGTTGTAATTTCATTTTGTTTCTTCAAAACGGTGACTAGATGATCATGACCCTCACTACCTTGCTCGGTGTGTGTAAGATGTTTTGATTGTGTGTGAGACTGCGACATCATCCGAGTAGTCGAAACTGCACCTGGAAATACTTGTGGCTTCGTCTCTGACCTTTCCAATGAAACGACCTTGGGCTGAGAAATGTCTTTAACCTTGGGCCTCACATCCAATACCTGCGCTTGATGATCACTTGCATCAACACCCTGATAGGGTCGCTCTGGTAACACAGGTTTGAACGTCGGAGCATTAGGATTTAAAACGCCTAAACGCCCCTGCTCTCGTTCTAAATACGAATTCATTCCATCAGATTTACTATTAACTACACTTGAGACTCTGGACATCTCAGAAGCTTTTAAAACATTCACCTTTGCTGCTGAGGCTGCTATTTCAGTTTCTAAGTCAAGCAGCTCCTTTCTTTTCTTAAGCTGTATTTCTTGTTCTTCCAAAGCATGCTTTTCTTTCAACAACCTCTGTCGAACAAGAAGGGCAGCCATGTCAGCCTCTGCTGTTATGCGTGCTGACAAGGCAGATGAAACTGTTGAGCCACTGAGTGATGATTTGCTTTTCCTACAACTTTTGTTTCCAACATTAGAGATGCTATCACCTGGATTAACATCATCTATTACAGCACCTTTACCAACATTCCCGGTGTGCCTAGAAGCACCAGAACCATTTCCAGGATTCTTTTTAAAATTATTGTTTTAACGTACAGAGCACTAAATGGCCAAGCCCCAGATTATTTATCCAAGCTTCTCACAAAATACACTACTGCTCGCCGTCTCCGCTCGCAGACTCAGAGTTTGTTGGTTGCGCCCAGAACACGTCTGAAGACGAAAGGGGACAGAGCCTTTCAGTCTGTGGCACCAAGGCTGTGGAACAGTCTACCTCTACAACTACGTTTGGTTGACTCTGTGGAATCCTTTAAAAAAACTGTTAAAAACTTTACTGTTTAAACAAGCTTTCTGTTGACCAATGCTTTTTACATTTTTATATTTTTAATTTACATTTAAACTCTATATTGTGTATATTGTGCATTTTGCTATTTATCGTACTGTTAATTTTAATCTCTGTGTGCAGCGCTTTGTGACTACCTGTCTATGAAAAGCGCTTAATAAATAAACTTAAACTTTACATTACACCCAGAAGATCAAGAGGAATTTAAATGTATGCTAGCTTTGCAATACATGCCCGATAACAGTTCAGTCCTGAGCTCTTTGCTTGCTATAGCACCCAACTTGACCACACCGCCAGTTTTCATCCCAAAAGAGTGTAATTACACATGTCTCATGCGAAGGAACCTTAACAAAGTAGGAGAGGTAAGCAGTGATGGGAGTAACAACACCATAAACGTTGCTTTCTAGTCAAATGGTCAAGTACTTGCACAATGGTCTGTTTGGACTGCCAGTTACAGTTATATGACATAGGCAAAATGGTACAGCAATCCAAAAATCACATAGATGGTCCACATTAGACAGTTTTGATCTTACGAAATTATCCAACATATATAGATGCAACAGGGATCCCAAGAAGGTGCCAGGCGAATATAAACTGGCAAACCCATAGCTAATCAGTTTGAATCTATAATACTTTGGATAACACCCAATAGGATTGTTGACCTTATTCATTCTGATTGATTATTCTGATTGATTTTTTGGATTGTGCAGATATTGGCTAACCTGACCACGAATGCAATTGCAGGACTGTCAGAGTAGTTGATGTCAACGTCACATATCACAAGTCCAGAATAGGATGCCGCTAGATATTCTCTTGGTTGAAAAAAGAGGGGTGTGTTCAATGTGTGGGTTGGCTTGTTGTTCATATATTCCAAATAATACAGCTCCGGATGGGTCAGTTGCCAGGACACTGGAAGGACTACGGACACTAAAAAATGAGATGAAAACATTTTCTTGGATCCTCTGGTTGAGTGGTCGACTGCTTTGTCTTGGCTACTTCTCTCCTTTTACCTAGGGATGGGTACCCGTATCTGGTGCCATTATGGCACCAGTTCTGACATAAATGGTAGTAACCAGACTGAAAAGCAGCGCACATTTCAGTGTGTTTTTATTTTCTTTAGGTGTCATACACTTTGGACTCTAGCCAATCATTTTACCTTTGCAAGGATAGTAGGCAGGCCCAGGTATGTACGTTCTTTTAGAGGAGAGCTACAGATTAAAAATGCCCAAGGCGAAGCGGTCAAAAGTCTGGCTGTACTTCACAGCAAAAGATGCAAACTCAGCAGCCTGCAACAAGTGCTTTAAGGTGATACTGTGATACTGTGCAAAGGAGGTAACACCTCGAATCTGATGAAACACCTGGCAATGCATAGCCTTTTGTTAAAAGCCAAGATGCACCGTATTTGATAGCTTGCTGCAAGACCTCACACCAGCACATCTACTGCGGGTGTGGTGCCTGTTATCAGACCCGGAGTTAGCAACATTCCCCAAGAACCCGAAGAGGAGAGTCCTAGCCCGTAGCCCTGCCAGTGTAGCAGAAATGATGATTGATGATGATGGCACAGCCGCCACCGTTTTTCTCTGCGCGAGTAGCTTAATGTTGTTCGTGTGTAATTTATGTTGAGTAGGCTAACCACGTTATTAAATTAATCCATGTAAGGTGAACTAGCAAACACCATCGTAGTTACATGCGGCTGTCTTCTTGTTTGATGGCAGATACTCCCTTCACCCTGGCCAAAAATGCTAAAATGACCAAAGGAAAAGTGGAAAACTGCTAAACATGAGAGATTTTTGGACAAAGTTTGTGTTTTTTCCATTGTTTAACACTTTAAGACCTACCATAGAACCAAGTCCACCAGAGCTTATATTATAATTTTACATGCTGTAACTCCATTTTCGGCAGCATTTCAAGTTGCTATACATCAATACAACTGTTATAGCCCATATTTTAATAATATGTATGCATTTAGTCCATAGTAACTACATTAATTGCAAAAAAGTGCAATAAACTACAAAAGAAATTGAAAATCGTTTTTGGTTTTTTTTACATATATTTCTGCTTAGAGAAATTAAAGAGGCTTATCCCTCAAAACTTTAAATACAAAAAAGTCGCAAAAATAGTTTACAACAACAGGAAATTTATTTTGAGTGTCTTCATAGTTTTATTTTTGAGATACACCAATTTTTATATACTGCAGGAAAAATGAAAAACAATCCTATGATGCAAATTTGCAAAGAAAACAGCATGTGCATCAAAATAAACTATTTCCAGCAGTGCAATTCGAGTTCTAAGCATCACAGAAACTATTCAGAAAATCATAAAGTCAAACATGACTTATAAAAACACCAGTATAGGCTTTTAAGGCCTACACGTACAAAACTACATTTTCTGCGAAAATGACGTCACTTCCGGTTTCGGGCAGGAAATGGCGGACATGCGATCGTTCGCGCTGACGTCTGTTTCAATGTAGGAAGTGTTACGAACAGCTGATCGGATCGGCAAAACGTGTTTCTGGAATATTATGTTTTTGTTCCTGCAAAGCGCTTTTATGCAGTTTTGCAAAGCTACATGTGGAAGGAAACCGTGACCTGGGGCAAGCTGATGGCATAAGATGTAAGTACAACTCCCCCGGTTTTATATGCAAAAAAAATTATTGTGCAAGCTTACACGGTTCCGGTTCTACAGGGGTTTAAAAATAGTTACGCAAAACAGAGCGTGCCCGCTCCGACCGGCTTTAAAGGGTTAAGCACTGCTTCCAGCCAAGAGTGATACAATATATGCCCTATAGCTGCAGAAAAGGCTAACATTGTTATCTTTTTACAAAAAACAGCTAAACATGAGAGGTTTTTGGGCAAAGTTTGTGTTTTTTCCATTGTTTAAGCACTGCTTCCAGCCAACAGTGATACCATATGTGCCCTATAGTTGTAGAAAAGGCTAACATTGTTATCTTTTTACAAAAAAAACCAAACAGCTAAACATCAGAGGTTTTTAGACAAAGTTTGTGTTTTTTCCATTGTTTAACCACTGCTTCCAGCCAAGAGTGATACCTCCATTCTCCATTCTTTAAGCACTGGTTCGAGCACCTTTTAAGCACCGGCACCATTTCAAACGTACTGGTTTGGCACCGGCAGAGGCGGAGCCAGACACTTGAAAGGGTAGTATGCATGTGGCACTTTTTTTTGGGGGGGGATGACTGAAAGATTAATAGGCTCTGTTTTGAGTTTTGTTCAAAAGAGAATGACTTCATATAGGAAAGAAATATATCACATATGCAGGACACCTTAAACTATTTTTTTAATTAAGCAGCAAGGCAGAACAAAGTGGGGCCGTATCAACACACGAGGACTAAACCCCAATTCAACCAGACCCAGAACTGATCCAGAATTAAAACAGGACTACTACAGTTCAAAATCAGGACTACTTAGGACTTAACCAAAACAGAACCAGAATCAAAACTAGATGATAGTAGCACTAAAAATCATCATAGACCTGCACTACACTTATTTTTTAATTCTACCAAAGTCCACTATTTAGATTCAGAAAAGTTTATATAATTATTTAACTTAATAAATATAGAATTTGAAAAATAACAAACCTAAAAAGAAACACTAGGTATGACATACATACAGTACCTATAATACTGTGATACTTTTGGTAAACAACCATTTGAGAGAGGGATAATAGACCCCTTCTGTCAAAATATTCATGAGCTTTTTGAGTGTTAAATTCTAATGAATTATTCATGAGCTCAGGAAGTAATTAAATTATGATAATAATTAAATTATGATAATAATTAAATTATGATATTCATAAAAATTATGATTTTCATAAAAATATGATATTCATCCAAAATATGCTAGTTCATTGCTTTTCTTCCCCCCCCAAAAAACAACTAATTGATTATTTTAGAAAGTTTTTATATCAAATAGCATTCTTTTATTTTTAATCCACTAAAAACTTTTTCCTTTTTTCCCCTAAAGAAACGCCATCTGGTGGTGGGTCAGCGCATGACAGCGCATGAGTGCGCAGTGCGCGCACCCCCGCGCCTGTGTGTC